>NC_132808.1:28006978-28201978 GCF_048594095.1 Paramormyrops kingsleyae | reverse complement strand
TACCAAACACTCACCAAGAGGTTCAGAGCTATTTACATACACCCACACACACACACACACACACACACAATTTCTTTATAAGCATTACTAAAACAACTATTTTTGGAATACTATAATTATCATTGCTGTTATACGTAACAAGTAGGGACAGCTAAGACTTAAAAGAAACGTCTTACAAGCCCAATCCATAGCACTCTACATCGTGGTCTATCAAATTATGAAATGATGTGGATGTTTTCTCTCTAAGCTTAACGAGTTGCAGATTCTTACAAGTATTGCAATTTGTATTTTGGGCAAAAACATATCTCAGCACAATTTAATTTCGATATAATTGCACTAATTAAAATAAAATCAGCACAGATTGATTCCTAATTAAGGGCAGATTAAATCTAAGCACAAAAGAGCTTCGCCTGCATTCCCATTAGAAATTGTAGATTGCTTTTGCTGTTGTCATAATTTAACCCACATTTTAATTCTGATGTTAAATAAACCCGAACGCCTGAGTTCAGCATGGCACTGCGATCTTGATAACATGTCTGTCCCTTGGAGTTTTCCACGTGACGGGGGGCACCTGAGATGCTGTCTCGCCCCAGCAGATCCAGTCCATCTCCCCCGCAGCTTCTCCAGCGAGCAATCTGCTCAACGTCTCAGCAATTAAGCTAGATGTGAAAGTCAATCACCCATACAGGTCTTTCGGCTACATATGACTTTCTCCAGAGAACTTTCTTAAAGATTTACAAAGTTGACCCAAGGTGTAGGTGCCCTGATCTAACACCGCGATCTGAACGAGCAGTTGTGTGAAGATGATCTCTAGAGGAACACTGAGGACTTATCTGACGTAGTCATTTTATGCTGGTTTAAATGCCACTGCTCTCAGATCTACTTTTATTTTTAAGCCTGCATAGTGCACAGAAATACAAGGAATATGCTGGAAAAAGTCCCTTTCAGCATAGGTGTAGTGACTGAGTTCATGTGAACGAACAAACAATGAACCACTTGGAAATCGCTTCTTCATTCCAGTCACACGTCCTGTTATGAATCAGCACATAAGGATGTCCCCCCCCCCAATGCAAAATGCCCCCTAAGGTGGTTAAAGAATAAACATAGGAGGGCAAAATAAATCTCTGTGTCTTTATGTCTATATGTAAATGTTTGTGCATGTGATATTTTAATCATAAATCATATAATATTCAGGTTGTCGAAATCACTAATAATAATTTTTTTTTTCGGGTGGGGTGGGGGGTCTGTCCTTCAACACTACACAAGGGCATAACTTTGGGTTGAGCTTTGGTGGGGGGGTCGAGGTCTCCACCCATTTAAGAGGGTCCAAACGGTTGTATTTGCTTGTTTTTATTATTGGGGGGGTGACAACCCCCCATAATCTATGTCCATGACACTACATCTAAACACTACATAGGGATAACAGAGATAGTATCTCATAACCATACATTCAGCACAGAGTTTCAGGTTTGTTTAGCAAATCATTTTCGGTAATGCTTCACAGTAACTGCACCTTCGTAATGCATTCGTAGAACATTCAGTGCTCCTTCGTAATGCATTCATAAGCAGCATGTAATTAACAAGATATGACAGCTGCAATATACATTATTAACAAACATCTTGTAATAATCTTGTATATTAAAGTTGTCTTATCTTGTTCTTGAAAGTGTTATGAATGCCATGCTTTAAGACATGTTAAGGTATACTCACATGCTGCTTATGAATGTTCTATGCATTATGAAGGTGCACTGAATGTTCTTTGAAAGCATTATACAAGCATTATAAAGGTACAGTTAATGTAATGCGTAACCTCAGATAGTCTATAGGCCTGTAGGTAGGATTTGTGCAATAATAAAAATTTCAAATGTTGAATATAACACAGTAACACAGGTTCTTTTCTCATTGCTGTTATTATTATTATTATTTTGTTATTAGCAATAGTACAAGTAGTAGCTGTAGTAGCACACAGTGTTACTGATTAATCCAACCACCCGATTTCTCGCTGCTTACGGCGGTCAGGAATAATCAGTATATGAGATGACTCTTCTTCAGCCACCGTAACTGGCATTTCTCACTGGTGCTGCTGACTGGTTAATAGCAGTATCCCCACTGCTTCTGCAGCTCCCCTGGTGCCCTTACTCTCTCACCCCCATCCCCCCAGTCAGTAATAAGATAATCTTGTCTTTTTTGTTGTTTTTCATTATTCCACGTTGACTGTCCCTGGATTTGTGCTGCTTCTTCTCTTCGCTAATGGACCCTCATTTATTTCCAGGCTTCCTGGAAAGCTGTTGGCTTCATTGTGATCAATCAAAGGCTGAATGCCTTGGCCATGGTGGACAGAGAACACTCCGGAAGACGTGTATATCTCCTCAATTTTAAGTTCATTTACATTGGTTATGATTTAACAAGGGACTCCTATCTGCATTCTCTTTGACTTGGATCTCCGCTGATCGTGATCCAGGCACCCAACAAAGAGCACAACAACAACATACAAACGACACAGAGCCAACACGCAACATTCATTCAACACGGATGTGCCATAGCATTAGCAGACTTGCAACTCCTATGATTTTGACATTCTTCTTAAGAAGAACCTCATGTTCACAATAAAGTCTCCTTACCCGGAAAAACTCTTTGGTCGAGCCGGAATCCAGAGTTCCATAAGCAATTTCAGTTTGCTTAGCTAGGTCCTCTGCACTTTCGATGGGCGACACCATCCGCTCGACGGTCAGGAAGGCAGCTAAGTTAGCCGTGTAGGACGATATTATGATCAAGGTAAAGAACCACCACACCCCACCAACAATGCGGCCAGAGAGGGATCTATTAACAAGTGTGAAATGGATTCACAGAAGTCAAACGAGAGCCAGAGAGTTAGAGGATTCAGGCAGTACAAGTCAATCTTCAACTTCAAAAGAAACAGGCAGAGGACATTTATTTGCTATTTGTTCTAACAAAATATAGAAAAATGATTAGGAGAAAAAATGCTGAATAATCAAGGTAGGATCTCCCATATCACAGAACTGAAGTATTAATCTTGTAAACCTGAGTTCTTATCTACGGCCAAATGAAAAGCAAGTTGTTGGGAAAAAGGTCCAGAATCGGTGTGACAGAAGTATCATACATACATAAGTCATACGACTGACACCAAGTAATGGAAGAATGACCAATGACCTAGAGTACAGGTCCTCAAAAAACAGATGTGATTGGACACAGGTCATGTGACGAAACTGAACTACTTCTGTATGATTATGGGACAGCACACATTACAGGACAGACAACAGGGTACAACATCGGTACAGAGAAATGGGATGATTTCAGGCTGTTACTGTAGCATGTTGACATTTCTGTGTTTTTTCAGTGTTGACCTCTAGAGGATGAAAGAACAGCATATTAATCTGAAAGATGGAAGCTGGCACAAACAAAATATATATCACTAAATGGAATATGACAAATCTCTAAAAGGTAGAGCATTCATGTTAGAAAGTTAGCCAGAAATAGATAAGTAATCAATTCAGGTTAAACCACGCATTTCTGAGAACAAACATATTGATGAATAAAAACACAGTATCTGCACCCATAAAATGAGCAAAATAAACATCAACAATCCTACAAATATGGATTGAAGCTGTGCATATATTTTAAGCAAACCCAACAAGTGTTTTACTCAAATCACTGGTCTCAGGTTATCTTTTAAGCATGACATAATACTGTTGTGTGACTGTTTCAGCAGAGACGTCCAACTTGGACATCCAGTAGATCTGCTACAGGGGACACGGCCAAGCAGCTCAGCTAGAGCCCCAGTGTTGAGGCCTGTCCTCCTCATTGACAGCACCAAAACTGGTGCCGGTCAACCCATTAGCTGGCATAGGCAGCTGCCTAGGGCACCATCTTCTGAGGGGGCGCCGACTTAGCCAGCCGATTTCACTTTGTCTCAGACAGCGGTGAAGCTGGCCTACTGTACCACATGGGCTTTGACTGGTACTGGTTTGAGAAAAGAAGCTTGAACTTTCACTGTGTGATGGTGGATGTGGAAGCACCCAGGAGGACATTAACGCACCACATTACCATGTAATGGTAATATGCAGCAAAAACACGGTACTCCTCCAAGAGGACGGCAAGGGGGGGCAACCTCATGCATTTACGGCCCCCACATGGCACGCACGTGCTCACAGAAGAGATACCCGACTGGCATAAATGCGATGCCACTCTGATACCTCTCATCCCGAATCTGCTCTTTGTCTCAAGAAGGAACCATAAACCCCGAGAGAACCAAGAGCTTCATCCGTGGCTGAAAAGCAGCAGCGGGATCTTCAGGAGGTAAGCGCATGCGCGCCAAGGTGCCACGCCGAACCGCAAATGCACAAAGTCGAACGGAGCGACAGACCAACCTTGGCGAAATATCGCATCCTTGCTGCATAAAGGCGCCAAGGGAGAACCAGAGACTATTAAATATCCCAAACTCGTTGGTGGACTCGCTCGTTTGTATCTGTCCATCTTCGTATTCCTCCGTGTGCCACTCGTACGGACTGAAGCGACTGACTAAGAACAGGACCACACTGACGCCGATGTAGGCGAAGACAATGCACATCCAGATCTCATACGCCAGCGGATCCAGGAAGGAGAACACGCCCGGTTTGGATTTCTGGGGCTTCTTAATCATGATGGAGATGCCCAGACTCATGAACGGTTTGGAAAAGTCAATCACTTCTTCTCTCACCAAGGTGATTGTTAACGGTGCGACCGCTATGTCAGCTTTCTGAAAGTGAAATAAAATGGCAAATGTGACGTGAGCCAAGGCCTCGAGGAAGTGGCTTTCAGCTGTGCTCAGAAACTTCCAGAAACACTTTACTGTCATCACTTCGCAAAGTGAGACGTTAAATAAATACATTTGCAATTTCAAGAAATCATATTTATCTACAAAGCACAGGCATATATTTTGTACTTGTTTTCTGCATATCCAAATATAAAATTATAATAGCAAATATCTCATGACAGGCATTCCAAAATGTATGTCACCCCGTATGTAAGTATGCGTGAGACAGGCTAGCCCACGCATCATCCAGCGGTGGGCCTGTTTATCCCTTACCCCATACACTAGTTCTCCAACCATTCCATTCCAGATTTTGGTCTCTGCATCTCTGGCTCCGTACTTTCCGTCTCCGACTATTTTCAGCTGGTACTTGAATCCACAGTGCTTTGCAATCTCAGCGGCGAGGTCCACACAGTAACCCTCGTACCTGTCGTTGTCCACAAAGAGGTCCGAGTTCTTCTTCAGCATCACGTACGGCGCTTCCTGGAGACGAAACGTGAACAAAAAAATGCACCTTGATGAACACGCGGGCCGTCGTAAATAACATGGGACGAGTCATCATGCAGACAGGTAAACACCGTAAATCACATTCAAAGTATGAAGAGGGAAGCCGCTACCAAAATTGTCGTCACTATAACGGTTTTATTTTCCATTCCCAGTGATTCATTTTGTAAGATATCGGGATTAGTCACAGCCATTTTGTCAGCCTCAGTCCAATAACCGATCTGAAAAAAAAAAATTAAAATATGAAATCACTCTAGGACATTTGCAAATAACTGCTGATTTAGCACAGAATACTTCACAGAGCCACACGTAATCATCCACAGCAATAAATGTACTGTGTATTCCTGCCCTTAAAATGTGCTTTTATCCAAACAGATTTGTTTTTGGTAGAGAAAGCAGGGCCAGACAGCTGCTGGAAAAGGCTAAAGGCCTTTTCTCAAGGGCCCTATGATGACATCATTCTGTGACTCAGAGATCTGAACCAGCAACCTTCTGATCACCAGAATGGCAACTCAGGCCCCTGACCTACACTGCCCCATTTTTTCCTATGCTGTACTGCTTTGTACTGAGCGTGAGTGAGAATCCAACATCCCAGCTATTAAAGTTTTGTTCTAGGAACATTTACTGAATGTTTCAATTAATGCATAGAAACGTTCAAAGTGTCCAGTTTTCCTGATGTTCCCAGAATGTTATTCCACTACTATAATTAAGGATAATAATGATAGAGCAGACTACTACGGCACGGTAGGGCAGTGATCAGCAATGCTGCTCTATACGTCTTTGGTCACAGGCTCACGGCTGGATGGTGTGATCACAGAAGACACCTGCTGCTCTATATGTCTTTGGTCACAGGCTCAAGGCTGGATGGTGTGATCACAGAAGACACCTGCTGCTCTATAAGTCTTTGGTCACAGGCTCAAGGCTGGACGGTATGATCACAGAAGACACCTCTGGCAATTTTATCAAATATTTTTTTCAACTTGAGTTATATTAAAAAGATATTCAGGTAATAATGTTACCAAACAAACACTGACAGAACCTTTGTTAAAATGTAAAACATAGAAATAACGTTCCACTGCCGTTGGAACTGAGAACCTTTAAATGACATTGGCTAACGTTCTGGGAACATTCCCTGTTGGCTGGCATTTTGGTGTAAACCAACTCTTAATATATATATATGTAAGCTGCTACTGAGTGATTTCCGAAGGGGGCGGTGGTGTACATTGTTCTGTCTTAAGGTAAACTAAAGCACTTTGTTTCATTTAGGTATACTGGGGAGCTTACCTTCACTGGACCACTATTTTTCAGTTCCATGATATTAACAGAATAGTTGACCCTCCTGCCATTTTGATCAAACTGTATGTTCCCCGTCAGACCCTCCACGCGAACCTAATTGACAGAACAAACACAGTCATGGCGGATCCACAAGAGACGACCCTTTTAACTGCTCTGGTTCAGGGCCTCGCAGCTGTGATTACAGACTCCAGAGTCATTAAGGCAGCTAGACTACATCTCCCACCAGCCACCGGTGCCGTTTCCATGGTAACGAGCGTGTCACCTGTTTCAGGGCCCGTTCTATCTCCAAGCCCTGTGCCCACGGCACGGCTGGGTTGGCCAGGCAGTCGCCATTGTTGCCCCGTCTCGTGATGTCGATCCGCTGCTTGTGCAGGTAGCGGAACGCTTCGGTCATCACCTGCACGGCATCGTACGTCAGGGCCGAGGTGTACTGCAGCGTGAAAGGAGGCGGGGCGGTCAGGAATCGGCCGGGAAGGCAGAGTCAGCAAGGCGGACGGGGCCTGAGGGCATCTCACCCGGATTTTACTGTCGGCCCCAGGGTACTCCTTCTCCTCCAACGCCTCCCACCGCTGGTCAAATTTGGACACCAGTGGGTCGTCAAAATCCACAATCTGAAAGCCAGATACGTTGGCTCCCCCGTACTGGATTTTTGACAAGTCTCCATCAATGAAACCCTTCAGGGGGAAAATACAGCAATAAGAATGTGGAGGCGAAGAGAAAGGAGTCGTGCTGGGAGTATTTATGCCCTGCGGTGAGGGGAAGGACTGCGTGTCGGTGGTACGGACAGCGCTGCTATTTCTAGGGTATTACAGGCAATAATGTAAGTATAATGTGTTTGTAATACAGCAGTATTATAAATAATACTTGTTTGATAATAACTGCACAAATCACAGCTTAAAAGGACATTAAAGACAAACCAAGTTGGCAATGATGTAGTGATATCCTTTGACATGTCTGCCAATTGTGATGACCTAAGAAGGAAAGAGAAACCTGTCAGCAATGATCAGTAAAATACAGCAACGTTCTGCACTGTCACAGCAGAGCGACGCCGAGACACAGACCGATGTATAATATGTGTAATAAGGAACGCCCCCCCACAACTGACTTCGCAGGTTTTTGTCCTGTTTTGGAGATCTATAAATTCACTAACAAAATCACTATTTCACAAAATTGAAATAAAGTGTTAACGTTGACGTGTACAGGGTAGGATCTGAATGACGATGTCATAGTATTAAGGCTCCAATCAGGACGGGTCTGTTTGCTTCAGACGATAAGGGACCTCAGATCCAGGTAGTGATTCTGGATTTAAATATCAATCAATTCCCCTCCATCCTCAGCAGACTCATACCTTTACAAGAATAGCAAGTTTCTGCGCTTAATTCTGAGTCTCCTATTGTAATTCAGTCGGGCAAATAAAGTGAATACTTTGTGTTGAAATTGTGAGATTCACCCCAAAACAAATCTAATATGTTACAAACGTTACTTATTAGTCAGATTTATACAGTACTTGTAAACAAAGTAATCTATTTATCACATATCTTGTTAGAATATGATTTATTTATGATCCCTGTGATTCACAAAGAATCACAGCAATAGTTTTCACCAGGAGATTCCGAAAAGCAGACGATAACGCTCCTGAATAACTTCAGCGTAAATGTCAGCCCACACTGGCCTGACTTAAACTTGCCGACAAACTTTGGAATGATATTTGAGCATGATGCAGTGGAGGCCTAATGGTGATTGAAAGGTTGCTGGTTCAAATCCCTGACCAGCAAGGTACAACCCCCACACCCTGCTCCCCAGGTACTAAATAATATTTGCCCATTGCCCTGTCACATATGGGTTAAATACAAAGGACATGTTTTGCTGTGGTGTGTCAACAATGACAATTAATCACTTTCACTATGAATTTTAACTACACAGTATGGAGAACACACACAGATATAAATTAAGAAGATTCTGCAAAATGGACTTAATAATAATCAATCCTTTATTGTCCCCATGGGGAAATTCTTTTTTTACGCCTCCCTCAACTTGCCCTTTGTAGAGTAAGCTGTCCGCAAAGGGCAGCCACCTGTAGTGGTGCCCAGGGAGCTGGGGGTTAAGGGCCTTGCTCAAGGACCCACAGACGTGCTGCGGCTGGGTTTGAACCGGCGACCTTCTGATTACAGACTCACAGCCCACTGAGCCACACACTGCCCTGCATTTATCCACCTATCATTGGACTTATTACACCATGTTTGGCACACTAACGAATAACAGAACCACATCTCAGTCAAAAACGCTACACATTGACTGTCACATTCCACATCGGATAACGTGTGACGTGTTCAGCATTGCACACATCATCACCGGTGTCATGCTCACCTGCTCCATGATGTCTTTGACTTTGTCCTGCTCACAGTCTAAGATGACTCTCCTCTCCTTCTTGTTCTCCAGGTCCTGGAAAAGCGAGCGGTAGGCCTCATCCTTCTTCTCGTCCTTGAGGTTGCCGACGTTGATGGCCGTCACCTGCCACTTCCTCTCTGCCGCAGTGTCCAGAACCACCTGAAGTGTGGACAAGCCTGTGCGGCACGAACAAACAAAGGAAGTTACTTCCAAGCCCACCGTCTGAGAAGGACGTTAACATCCTGGGTATTGAACGTACTTCATGCTTTACGGTTTTACAAATGCAAAGTGAAAAATAACTGCAGAATTTAGAGTAAAAATGTAAACATTCCATCATACTGAAGTTCATATATGGACACAGCATCTTGGACAATAGTTATAAACAGATACAATGGACACAATTTAGCTGCACACAAGTAAGCAAAACAACATATGCCAGGTGGCGAAGGTCTAGTACATCCTACATATTCACACGTGGGTTACTTTCGTGAAAACAAAGGAAAAGCATTCTTCATTTCTGTAAAGAATAACCAATCAGGGAATGAGACATTGAACGGAAGAGAGCGAATCAGGAAAGGGTCACAAGCTAACTACGAACCAATCGGAGCTCACTGTTGTAGACCTAACAAAAATGTTATGTTTACGAGCGTCCGTACTAATGCGTTTATAGAAAGGTTAGGTGTCGGACAGTGGGAAAATTTTCTACGCTCCGGGGAAAAAAGATCTGCGGCAGTGTGGACAGCAGGCTAAATCGGAAGAAGATTTTTACATTACTGAACTTAAACGTATTAGTGTGGATGTACGGTCCGCAGCTCTGAACCCAGGATCACAATCATACCGGTTTCACGCGGTATGAAGATAAATGAATTGGTGATTATTCTAACTTTGCTCTCTTGAAACAAAAAAAAAAATCAATATCTGAGGAGATTAGAATTTCAGACGGTGCATCATTCCATCCAAGGAAGAAAAAACGTCTTAAATAACAATTTAAACCTGGAAGGAATAGATTTGATAAAATGAAATGACAAAGATGATGTCTGAATACCAAATAAAGGCATCCTAAAGGAGCTTACATAAGCCCTTCTGGTCACACTGGCTTCCAGGTGTGAGATTTCACAGCCCAATCCGGGAACATGGCGTTCCTGCTGAGTGATTCACATCACGCTGAAGTGCTTTCGCGTGAACGTGGGAGTGGACAGTCGCCGTGGTTCCGCCACTGAGGAAGAGGATGGCAAGCCATCTGCACAGAGAGGTCGGGCCAGGTTGTATGGTCCCTTTCTGCACGAGGTCTGGGCTGCCTTACAGGCAAGATAAACGGCTTTGTAATAAATAGGCTGCATTGGTCCCTTTTTAAAAATTCTTTCATGACAAAATCCTTCCATTTCTGGAATTGAAACCAACCAGGACTGATCATGGATGTGACCATGGACTGATCACGGGCTGATTATTAACTGATCATAGGCTGATTGCAGGCTGATCATAACCTGATTGTGGAGTAATCATTGACATTGTGTCTTTCTCCACTGCAGATGCTGACATGATCAAGATGGATTTTTAGTAATCCCTGTATGCTTGAAAATATTTGCCATGATTATTATGTAAACTTCTTTTATTTAATTAGCTGTTGCCTTATCGTACTATTATCGTTAATTTGAACTTTGATCCTTCTCGGTATTTGTAATATAAGTCCAATATGGTTAACCATTATACTACTCAATACCAGCTCCATAAAGTAGGGTACAAAATAACACAGTAACTAGGCTGAAACTCAACTAATCTGAATTCATGAACATATTTTTCTTTGGTTTCTTTTGCTTCGAGGAAGCAGGAAATACTTCCTCTGTATGCCCAGCTGTAAGGAAAATGAAGCATCTCTCTTTTGTATGCATTTAGCATTCGATCAATAATTAAGCAAAGTGGACTGATTGTAGCAAATTAATAAATTTTCACTTGCATAATGAAAAATGACCCTTGGTAAACATACAATCATTGAAAGAACTATTCACCTTTAGAATATATGTTTAAAAGTAAAATGATTATTTATTTGCTGCCCCCACATACACAGCATGGACTTGCTTCAAACGTGTCAAACAGGAGCCTGACAAATACTTTGTCACCTTTAGAATTTATTGTACAGTCTATCATTGTAGACTTGAATTGTCATATTAAACAATGCTTTCACTGATGAACTGAGAAAGCAACAGCACAGGACATTTCATGAATTCCATGTTGTGTTGCTCAGCACCCATTTAAAAGGCGCGGTATGAATCAGATAAACAGTGAGCGCTCACCTCTGTCGCTGTCGTACAGATAGGCAAACTTGTCCCACTTGTAGTATTCAATCAGGCTCAGGAGGGGTCCTTTGATGTCCGGCCTCATTTGGATGATAAACTGATGTGATCCATCCAGAGGAAAACTCGGCGTTATAAAAGACACGTGTAGAGTTTTGCAGAAGGATGTTATCGTGTTCACGGACTTCTTATCGTAAAATCCAAAAATAGCGTAGACTCCTCTCGAGAACTGCGAACAGACTGAAAAAAGGAGGAAAGAAAGTAAATATCTATTAGTTGGATAATGTCCAATATTATTAACTATACCTTCAATCAACTGAGAGGAACTATAACAACAGACATCCATCAATCAAATTCTTAAATCAATAGCCTAAATTATGATCACGATAAAGGATGCATAGTCCGACAAAAGACATATCAACTGAAAACAGATATAACAATTTAAATTACAAAGTATGCTTCTGAAAAGGAATATGAATTCTCAATGATGAAAAGAAAAGAAATTGAATTTTAACAAATACACCAGAATCTTCTCCATGTCACCTCAGAGAGACCTAGGGAAGTTCTTCGATGATGGATGCATGTAAACTGAATGATCAACAGCGCCACCTGGAGCTATATCCACTTTACTGCAATTATAGAGTAACCCTTTATATAAAAGAAATCAGTATAACCTATAGTCTGCCTGAGCTTCTATTTCTCATTTATGCATTTTTCAGAAAAGCAATACATCTGTAAATGATACAACTAGGCGGGCAGTCAATGTTGGTGATGGTGCTAGGCAGCCAGTGTTGGTGTTGGCGATGGTGTTGGGCAGCCAGTGTTGGTGTTGGCGATGGTGTTGGGCAGCCAGTGTTGGTGTTGGCGATGGTGTTGGGCAGCCAGTGTTGGTGTTGGCGATGGTGTTGGGCAGCCAGTGTTGGTGTTGGCGATGGTGTTGGGCAGCCAGTGTTGGTGTTGGCGATGGTGTTGGGCAGCCAGTGTTGGTGTTGGCGATGGTGTTGGGCAGCCAGTGTTGGTGTTGGCGATGGTGTTGGGCAGCCAGTGTTGGTGTTGGCGATGGTGTTGGGCAGCCAGTGTTGGTGTTGGCGATGGTGTTGGGCAGCCAGTGTTGGTGTTGGCGATGGTGTTGGGCAGCCAGTGTTGGTGTTGGCGATGGTGTTGGGCAGCCAGTGTTGGTGTTGGCGATGGTGTTGGGCAGCCAGTGTTGGTGTTGGCGATGGTGTTGGGCAGCCAGTGTTGGTGTTGGCGATGGTGTTGGGCAGCCAGTGTTGGTGTTGGCGATGGTGTTGGGCAGCCAGTGTTGGTGTTGGCGATGGTGTTGGGCAGCCAGTGTTGGTGTTGGCGATGGTGTTGGGCAGCCAGTGTTGGTGTTGGCGATGGTGTTGGGCAGCCAGTGTTGGTGTTGGCGATGGTGTTGGGCAGCCAGTGTTGGTGTTGGCGATGGTGTTGGGCAGCCAGTGTTGGTGTTGGCGATGGTGTTGGGCAGCCAGTGTTGGTGTTGGCGATGGTGTTGGGCAGCCAGTGTTGGTGTTGGGCAGCCAGTGTTGGTGTTGGGCAGCCAGTGTTGGTGATGGGCAGTCAGTGTTGGTGTTGGGCAGCCAGTGTTGGTGATGGGCAGTTAGTGTTGGTGATGGGCAGTCAGTGTTGGTGTTGTTGATAGTGCTGGGCAGTCAGTGTTGGTGATGGGCAGCAGTGTTGGTGTTGTTGATAGTGCTGGGCAGTCAGTGTTGGTGATGGTGTTGGGCAGCTGATGTTAGTGTTGGTGATGGTATGGGGCAGATGATGTTGGTGATCAGGGCAAACACCCACCCCACCCCCATCAGCAAACTACCTTGCTGCCCCCACCCCCCCACCAACAAACTATACCGCCGGCGGCTCACTCAGGTAATCCTGAGGCCCGCTATTCAAACTGGAGCCCTGCCTGACATCAACATTGTCATTTTATAAATTCTTCTGGCTGTTGGAGGCTTTCGCTGACATTTCCAAAAGGCAGCTGTCTGCTGATCATCCAGGGAATGTTCAGCCCATGAGTTCATGTTCCCCTGTGCCGAAAGTCATTGAGTGCTTTTTGGCCACCGCAGAATTGTGAAGACAAATGGTCATTTCACTAAAATAAAGGCTGCATGATCGCTTGCAGATCCAGAGAAGGATTCAAAATGGAGTTTTACACTGTGGTGAACCAAGGCCACACACGAGGGTATTAGCACATTAGCACAGTGTTGTTTTCAGTGGTTTTTCTTCAACAACAATTTCAAGAAGACAAGAACATAACATCAAAATGAGTTAGACCTCAAAATCATTTCTTTAAACATAAATTAATTACAGTAACCTGCATATACTGACTGTTGTTTTTCAGAAGAATATTATAGTGTGTATTGATGCATCAAGATGAAAAGATTTAATATTTGTTGACTAGTTTATTAGTGGTTTGAGCTGTTCCAAAGGTGTTACTGGCGCAGACTGGAACTATGGCCTGGACAGAGAGATCTGGCCTGACCGTCACCAGCAAGAGTAACATGAAGGTGAATCGATGACTGATCTATATTCATAACCATATACGAGACGACTAAAACCATTAGCCTACAAAATAATGGAAAAAAAATGGGAACAAGAAGAATTCTTATAGATACGTATTATCTTGAGTATAATGATTAATATGACCATGAAAATTAAGAATCTGATTAGCTACACAGGATCAACTCTGACATAGGAAAACAAGGATTATGAACAAAAACATTACATAAAGAAAACAAAGATATATATATATATATATATATATATATATATATATATATATATATATATATATATATATCAGTGTGATTCTGACCTATATGGGGCATACATGAAATCCTGGAAAAGAACAGTGAAAAGACAATATGGGAATGAAGGAATAGCCAATGGATAATTTTTCCATCTAAACAAGGTGTGCAAACAAACATTCAGATTCCGAGAACACAGTGAGATTTCAGGTCTGTATTCCTCAGATTTAAACACTCATTTGCATATTCCTTTAATCCAATTTGCATATTTCACAACTATGTACAGAAATCCTAACTTATATAAATATCTGAAAGTTGCCAACATTGCAGACGATTTTCAGCTGTTATTTGCCTCCAAGCACAAAACATACAAAACAGCGACACCTTAAAGTGACTAAACTCAACCAGAACCAAGTAAAAAATAAGGGACAGGAAATCTGGATCGCTACACACCTCAGCACACGCCCACACATGCAGGATGACGCATTATCGCCTCATAATGCTGACTAATCCAGTATTTTCTGACAGTATATAATGGTGCCGTCCACTGCTGTTTCTTCATTTTTTATATGCGAAAAATTGAAGTTCTCAGTTCTAGTGGTGAGTCACTCTTCACTGTACTACTCTCAAAGTTAATACAATGTGACATTTTCTGAACCTACATGCCTTCCAGAGAAGGCTGTGAGCGGCTTTGAATTTCCCCTTCCGTTTCCATGTCAACAGCCCAGAGTACCGTGCCAGTTACCTGCAATAAGCTTCGTGTTTTCTCCTGTGCTCCTCCTGATTGGTCACCAACAGCGTTGCTTAGTTACCCGCTTTTAATCAGCCCCAGATTTTATGGCGTCTAACCGTCGCCGCGGCGCCCAGGTCCTCGCGCATTATTTGCTGGCCAAAGGTGATGTTCCCTGAGTTTGTGAACTCCGTCTGGCACCTGAGCCGTGACGGTGAGAAATGACAACGGGTAGCTGCATCTGTTCATACAATGCCAGCAGGCGATCCGAGGAGTCGCTTTAACCTTTTGTTAATCCTCAAGTTAAAAAAAGGCCCCAAAGAATTATACTTAGATGTCCTAATTAGATGCCCTGGTTTTCTCAATCATGGACAGACCCTCAGACTTTATGTGCTTAAAGTTTTCACGCGCTAACAGTGACTTGACAATGGACATTTTTGCTAATATGTTATTGCCGCTAATTCTTTGTAGCAGGCAGCTGCATGACCTTAACGAGCGATTCGTTAGCTAACATCCCTTCTCCCTCCGCAGGCTTTGGTTCTAAAGCTGACATTGGTCCCACTGGCCAAGAACGATGCTAATATCTCATCCGCTCACCACAGCCGTTGATGCTTCTTTTTATTTTACCTTGTAGAAACATGTGAGCTACCCTGCAGGTGGAACATTTCGTATATACATTGCGTTTTATTTATTTTGCAAGGCAGAGTCAGATGTGGGGGTTAAGGAACTTGCTCAAGGGCCCAACAGTGAAATAACTCTGCCAAGGCACGGACTTGGACTGGTGACTTTCCCACCCCTGAATCACATTTCTATGTAATACTCTTAGCAACACGTGACCTACCCTATGGATTGAATATTTCATATATGCATATATAAATAACGATAAATACATACAATTCCGAAGTTCATTTAAATTCACATCTTCCCAATATCTGCTTATTTGTAAATGAGTTTGTTTTGAAAACTGTTGGTAAAACATTCCAGCATGAAACTAAAAATAACCCATGACTGTCAGATGGTGTAACAATGTAACACACTGGTCTTCTCCTCTGAGCTGTGCTCCTGTGTCTCAGAATCGGGGAATTGTTAGCCTCTCTGGGGGCCGCAGGCTGACATGGCTAGGCTGACAAGCAGGCCACTTCAGCTATTTTTTGAGCCAAAAGAAAAACGAAAAAGTATCAAAAATGATGCAATGTCAATATTCTGGTAATTGGCACTTTAGCACTAGCGGGAAAATTAGCCGAATTGCTTGCGGTAAAATTAGCCGAATTGCTAGTGGTAAAATTTGACGAATTTCTGGCAGTAAAATTTTCCAAGAGGGTTATACGTGATGTTTTTCCCAAAGTGGGGTCCCTGGTTTTGCCACGGTCCTTGTATACAGCCTAGAATATCCTAGTCTGCCCCTGCTCTGGACATTTGATGTTTAATGAAATCCGACACGTTGCATTTTTCGCACATAGTAACGAGCGGCCTTCACTGTTGGCCACCTCACCTAATACCACTCGCAGCTGCTCTGCAGACGTACAGAGGAACCCAGTCTCTCCGCGGCTCTTTTACTCAGCACCGGATGCGCGTATCAAAGGCGCGACCCGCACATTTTGAGAAAAGGGGGCTTTCAAGGAATGCTCGCCCGAAAAAGCCCTTTGTGCGAAATGGATGCGAGACTATTCATTCGTTTGAAATGAATTACCGTTTGACTTGACCAGCATGTTTGCTTGTACTGGCCATCGCAATTAACCTCATGAAGAACAGCACATTTTAATTGTTCTGTTGTTTTCTTGGCTCAAAACTGGTGCAGTTTTCTGCAGATGAAGTAAAGCCACGAGTATTTAAATATACATTAGTAAAGAAGCATTTTGGACATATACCAAAGGTAAACATACTGGACCACGTTACTAATTATGTATGCTGTCAGAATCGCTTTGTCCTAAATCGGAGTACTTTAGCACACTGGGGATATAGTCGCATTTAAGTGCTGTTTTATTACTGGACTTGGTTCCAGACTTTGTCTGCAGCCAGCCGTAAAATTAAAAAGCGACGATGAAATAGAACTGCAAGTCCTTCACGTTCAAATGCAAGAGTGTTTTTTAATGTGTCATCATATACCGTTAATGAAAAGGCTTTTACATTGCCTCTTAAAACTTCTTAGTAAGTGCACTTTATACGTTCCACTCCTTCTTTAATTAAGAAGGTAATTTGGACGGCCGGCTCGTCCACACTCCCACCGACACACCTGCTGAAGCCAGATGTGACTGTAGAACGCTTTGGTTTATTTCATTTTCCCCTGTATTACTTTTGTGTTTTAGGTTTGAAGACAAACTGTGGCCATCAACACATGATGCTTTGATCAGAAGGCCATCAAGTCTTTCAAGAAACCATCAAAGAATTCTCAGTGCGGAAGGGTCATTCTTCATTCTTTAAGAGTGCAAATAGGATTCATTCAAAGCGTTTCAAAGACTTTGTTTCAATACGTTATAGTAAGACTAGTTAAAAAGGATGTATGTGAAGGTGCTTCACAGACCGACTTGTTAAAACAGGATGACATCATTGGTGTTTTAGTCTGTGGCTGCATAGAAATGTAAATGAGATTAATTGTGGGAGACCTGGGGGTTCAAAGCCTACTGTGAATCAGACTAAAGTCTGCTGCCAATCATTGCAGCAAAACCAATCAATTAGCCAATGTGAAGGCGAGTTAGACCCGCCTCTGAGTGACAGCACACTCCTGTAAGTCCCTCCCACTTATGGCTGCCTGACTTCTCTCATCACTAACGATAACCATCATGACGGTGATGCGTTAGACGCTCAGAATAGAAGAACTCTGTGACACGTTGGCACTGTGGCAGCCTGGCAGTTAATTAAAACTCAAGGCCGAGATCAAAATGTGACACTTAAGAGGTTGTTGAGGCTGATGGAAGATGCAGGAAAAGCAGCTACTGATGACTTAAAGCAAAGAGCATTGGAAACATGGCAACTCATATCCGATTTAATTTACTGCTAAATATAAGCAGAAAGAGACACCGGATTTCAAAATGTATGTCTCAAAACTGCACATCTGAAATCAGCTCTGTCATCTATCTGCTTATCCTGTCAGCTCATGGGTACGTCTAGCAACACAATACACTTCAAAACAGATTTTAGTTTTAGCATTAATCACGATTTTGCTATTACTGTTATTGTTTATTTGGATAGGATATTAAATATAATAACTATCCTGAGACAGAACATAAATGGCTGCCTTAGGGGATTTTAAGGAGGGCAAGGAGCTCCAGTTTGGTCACATCGAACAGGGAAAGTCTATAACTGTTCTTGGTTTATACCATTTGTCAGAGACTGCGAATGCACAGGTTTCTATGACGACCTGACAGCCCACCTTGAGCCAACACTGCGACAGACGCTAAGGTGGCCTGACCTGCACGTCTCCTTCCCTCCCTCCTCCTCTCGGCATCTTACAACTGGAGAGCAAGAACTGTTGCTATAGCAACGGTTAACATTGCTAAAAAAAAATAAAACGCAGGCGTAGTCCGTTCAATTAGCATGCTAAATACGACGAATGCCAGCCAGTATCAAGATAAGGAAATTAATAGCTTGTAAAAAGGATGACAAAATATTCTGTTTACTTGCAATAAATGTAAGTTTGACAAAGTGATTTCTGTTTGCATTAAATGGATACACGTGTTCTCGATGAGTTATGCCATTTCTGCAGATACTTCAACAGGCTGTAAATCTTATATGTATTTGTGTGTGTGTGTGTGTGTGTGTGTGTGTGTGTGCATAGTGATGGGGGGGTTGACATTAGCCATGTATCTAAGCATGGAAAGTAACTAAAACATTTTTCAGCCCTCGCTCCTTCCTTTGTGTTATCATGTGAGTCTCACCTTTCACAGCTAAATCCCTCAGGCAACCAAACAACATACAGATCAAAGCAGACACCCCCCCCCCACACACACCTGCAACCTTACAGGGACCTGCTGCAGAGACCCCGAGGTCTGCTTCAACAAGCACGAATTATCCAGGAAACCATGCCGAACATGGTTCCGTGATCCGGAAAGTTCTTCGCATTGCCGCCCATGACGTGAAATATGATTTTGGAAGGAAATGAACATCACCCAGTGTATTCTGAAGGGAAAAACTGTCCTGCGAAAATCAACGTTTGCTCAATAACTTGCAGGCTTCACTGTTTTGGGGGGCGAGGTGTCTTTGTAACCTGCTCCCCCCGCTGCTGTACTTGGTCGGCCACAATTATAACCTCCGAAGGAAGCATTTGGGCTCGAGCTGTAAAACGTACTGACGATTCATACTATCTGTTCCTGTGAAATAAAAGAAAAGTTGCGAGCTCCTTTGCTCTAAAAACTCACCTAAACACTACACATGGATCTGCAGCCAGTTAGAAATTGGGCGCATAGATGGAGTATAAGGTAACATAGTAATCATTACATTTTTAGCCGATATGTACCAAGGTGAGCTAACTTGCCTGCATCAGCTGAATATTCTGTTAAGGTCTATATACTAAGCAGTGACTTAATACAGCAGAGCTCTTCTGGGCCCAGTGCTGACAGCCTGTGTGTCTCTCATCCGTACGCCGGCGACCGGCCACTCCCGCAGAAATAAGCCAGAACGACACGTGGCCTTAATACCGAGAGATGACTGAGTATAACAGCCAGCGTCGGCCGGGATGTGATGGAGACAACAGGGACTGACTTCAGTGGGAAAGACAGACATCTCAAATGAACCAGAGAAGCAAACGTTCTTCCAGATGTTATCCTTCTACAGTGTTCCCCACACCATACCTTATACCATCTTGCCACTCTTTGTGTGCCAGTGCATTGTCCATTCTGTGCTGGGCATCTAGAACATTCTGTACTTTGCCAGTCAACATATCGACTACATGCACAGCTGCCCCCCCCATCTGCACTCATTCAGCTGAGAACCTCCTACACGCTGCAAGCCGAATAACAAACTGGATGGTATTTAAGCATCTTACTTCACTGGCAGTATATAATGTAAGTATAAGTAATGGCACAGTTAGAAAGTAAAGACATTTTCTTAAGCGATGCAAAGTCCCCGGTTTAAAACAGTACTAATACACACTTACAGTAAATGCACCACCCACAGCTTTGAAAAACTGATCTAACAGATCCCGACAGCTGAAAGAAAACTAAAACAAAACCGAGTTCAGCAGAGTGACCATCTCACTGTGAACCTGTGGTCTCCAACGCCCCCTGAAGAGCTGATCGATGTGAAGTATTTGCTCCGTCTTTCTCTCAGCGTAGCTAAGTAATTCAGACACCAGCTGGACAGTATTCTGACCAAGGGGGCATGTTTCCAGCAAGGACGAGCCGAGGAACCACAAACACTGAAGGCATGGCTCAGTCACGCTGCTCAGCTGTATGTATGTGTATGTAGGCATGGCTCAGTCACGCTGCTCAGCTGTATGTATGTGTATGTAGGCATGGCTCAGTCACGCTGCTCAGCTGTATGTATGTGTATGTAGGCATGGCTCAGTCACGCTGCTCAGCTGTATGTATGTGTATGCAGGCATGGCTCAGGTCACGCTGCTCAGCTGTATGTATGTGTATGTAGGCATGGCTCAGTCACGCTGCTCACCTGTATGTACGTGTGTACCTGTAGGCATGGCTCAGTCACGCTGCTCAGCTGTATGTATGTGTACTGTATGTATGTAGGCATGGCTCAGTCACGCTGCTCAGCTGTATGTACGTGTATGTATGTAGGTATGGCTCAGTCACGCTGATCAGCTGTATGTACGTGTATGTATGTAGGCATGGCTCAGCCACGCTGCTCAGCTGTATGTACGTGTGTGTATGTAGGCATGGCTCAGTCATGCTGCTCAGCTGTATGTATGTGTGTGCATGTAGGCATGGCTCAGTCACGCTGCTCAGCTGTATGTATGTGCGTGTATGTAGGCATGGCTCAGTCACACTGCTGTGTTTATCAGCCAGCGGTATAGACATCACCGAAATCAGGGCTGCAGCTGTCGGTGGGGCAGTGTTATTATAAAATGCCATTAGGTCTCCCGGCAACACGATCCAATTTCAGCGGCTATGTAGGTTAGGGCTTTAAAGATACATCGTAAGTTTTTTATAAAGAGAAATCTTTCCTTTCATACGCGTGCTCCAGGTTCACATTCACATCACGGATCTATCAGCGCAAGCGGCGGATTCCGTGCTGTAACCCCCCGCCACACACACACACACACACACACACTCCTCCCCGCGGGCCGTCTGTCCATTTCTAATCGCCCTGGTTTTCCTTGACCTCTCTCCCAGCGTGAGACAAGGCTCACTCAGTAACAAGAGGCTGTCTGCATAGTAGGGGGGAAAATAATTTACACCTAGAGCAGAAAATGAGCGCGTGAGGACCGCGCCGTCTGTTTCAGAGCTGCGGGGACATCCCCTGTCTGTCCATTATCCCCTATCTGTCCATTATTGCATCTCTTAGGTCGATATTGACGAGTTCTACATTTACAAACATTATTGTTCGAATGGATGCCATTAGGAGAGCAGTCAGTGCCTGGTTTTACAAACAGCCGGCGCTTCATTGATTGAAAACGCATCTACACCCAGTTTTGGCAAAATGAAAATAAAAAACCTGAATGAAAACACACGCTGTTTGGGTTTCTGCAGAAGAGCTATTGAACAGGGACTTCAGAAAAGAGATCTTTCTACAAAGGTGCGTGTAGTGTTTCATTCAGTCAAGTGCTTCCTTCGACTACGGATCTTCTACTGCCGTCAGTTCTTTGGTGCATGGTCTACTGGAACCCCTCTCACAATTTCTGCATGGAACGGTATATCGGCACCATCTGCAAGAGTGTGGTTTGCATGGCTACTTGCAGAGCTGCTGTCATTTCTAGCCAAGTGCTGCTGGGTCCTGTCACGTTATAAAGACACACTTGTCGGGTGAATGGAGGTGTGTTACTGACCCTGGGCACTCGACCATGTGGGAAGGTCTCGATGCTCGGCAGGGACCTGGGTGTGCCATACCACACTTCATGGAGTTGACTTGTCAACGCTGGACTCATTTACTGACAGCTGACCGACAGCAAATTCTGTTTTTCAGGAATATAAACTTGGATTCCTTGGGGGCTCTTTACAAGTGATGTACAGTTCCTAAAGAGCTGTTAAGGTGCTCATGAAATATCTGCACTTTCACAAGTGCTGTGATGTACCTCTTAGGATGCATTTGCTCTAACTCGGGGAAGAATAACTGGCCATCGAATCTGTTATGGCTGAACGTTTACTGAATGCTTTTCGGAACGTTCCAGTGCAAGCAATTAAAACGTAGCGCCCTGCTTAATTACGCACAATGTTATCTTAAGGAGTGTGTTTCAATTCATCTCTTACCAGTTAAATTTCAAACTTAATAAGCTAACCAGACTTATTGCTATTCAGTTATCCATGCAGTTAATATAGATATTCGGTTTTCATCTGTGAGCAAAGTGGTCCAATCAAGCATTATTAAACGTCAAGATATACATATAACGTGCACTATATATAGTGATTGCTTTTGAGTCAGAGTGCCATCTAGTGTTTTAATAGGAAATAAAACAGAAAGCTGTCCATCACACACAACGAGATAACCTTGTTCATTCTGACTGATTTTCACTGCGTGGGCGGATAGGAAAACGACATTTTAACAACAGAGAATAAAAGTAAATCGCGCGCTTCTTAATCCGAATAGTGTTCCTGCCTGGAAGGACTGGTTTACTTATTAAACTGTAATGGTCACAATTATTGATTTGTCATATGTCGTAAAATAAAACATTTTGTGCCAAACATATGTAAAATTATTGCGTTTATCATTTATCTGGTTTAGCATTTAATCCAGATAGATATAGTTATATAAAAATCCCAGTTTCACAACATGTTTATTGATTGCACAGGATAGACATATGGCCAATTTGAACAATATCCAATATGCCATTATCCAATACTGGACATTTATGTGCCGGGAATTACCAAACTTTCAGCGCTTTCATACTTTGAAACCTGCTCTTAACACGTAGTTCATCACGTACTAGATAAATGCGATTTAGCTCTGATTTAGGAAGCAGAACAGAGCAGATGTGTGCCTGTACCGGTAATCGTCGATCGCCGAAACGACTCTCAGTCCGACGGCACAGGAGCGGCCAGCTTTGTTTAAATGCACATATGTCACAAGGCGATATCACCGCAATCGCTCATTCACTGTGGTCTCCTTGTGAAATAACCCACTTTGTTTGTCTTTGCCGTAACGTTAAATGCGCAATACAGATAAAATACTATTAAAATTGCACGCTGTGAACGTGCACAGTGGCCACAATCGAATAAGCGATTTATAATGGTGTAATCTATAAGTGCATTACAAGACAAACGCAATATACCAACCCGCTGGTTGGCACAGCTGTCCAGGGAGAAAAATCCACTTTGCGTTCAACGTGCATTTATCTAAATATACCTACTTGTATTTGGTGTGTATTATGTTTTTAAGATAAATCCACCCTCGCCGCCTGAATTTTCAGCGAAATAGCATATTTACCATCACTAAATCATGATCAATAGATTACAGCACAGTCCTTTTCCCCTTAATTCATTATATCTGTCTCCAATTTCTGAAACTGTTGCCGTGGAAACCAACTGGCACTGATGCCTGAAGTTAAAGGCAAGTGTCTATTTGTGGTAATATGCATTACAATCTTCACATTTTACTATTAATGAATACTTCCATTGATAACATTTTATGTGAATGCCCCTTACATCTCCAACAGACGACGCGTTACTGGAAACTGTGCCAAATGAGGTCGCACAAACGGCACAATAAAACAATATTTTCTTGTATGCATTTGTGCGTGTGTGGTACTTACAGCAATTGGTGACCGCAAAACTGTTTGCTACTTCCAGATTGTCAATGTGGGGCGTCAGTCTGAATTCGGGCGTGCCGAACTGAACCATGCCGACGCGAAAGGCGCTGTATTCCTGGTCCGCACCCCTTGGAAATAGTCCGCCTGCGGAGCACAAGCAGATAAAAACGTTTATATGAAATAATTTTCTCAAACTGCTTTACAGTTAAATTTGCATATTCCCCCCAGATTTGTATGCGATTTGCCTCACATATTTATCCACCATATCCAATAAATGAGCTATCTAAGGTTGTGACAGACATGCTTGTTCGCATTCATATTCATTTATTTTATTGTAGTGTGTTCGCCGATTCATCGTGTTTCCTTTTAACATACCGATTTGTACGCTAGGAGAACCGCCAAACGATAGTCCCCATAAAAAAGAAAGAAGGAAGACGGATAAATTCATATTTTGTAGCATTTCCACAAGGTGCGACCACATCCACCGGCAAAAAAATCCCTCCTTGCTTCAACCAAAGTCAACCTTAGATCCTATTCATAATGAATTTAGGCTATTCAGTCTGCAGCCGGTCTGGGTGATGTGTTGTATGTGGCTATTGAGCTCCAGTTCCAGTGACGAAGAGGATGGTAGTGCTGGTTTACAGACTCTCTCCTTCCTCCTGCTGCTGTTGTCCCTCCGAATAGCCGCCTCGGCTCCGCACTCAAGAGCTCCGCACTTACATCCGCGACTCACAGCAGCTCATTTCGGCACCAAGGGGGGGCATGTTAATGAGGCCGTAAAGATACGAAGAGAGCCGAAGCCAATGCGCCCCCCCCACCTCTCTCCACATCCGGAAGAACCTACCGTTTAACTATCATTTAGCTGCTGCTTCATTGCTTTCATGCACTCGTATGACAGAATTTGCCGGCGTTATGTATTTATGCTTTAATAGAATTATGGGAATTTATCGACTTAATAAGCCGCCCTATACTCTTATTACCAATAATGTGTCGATTGCATTGCTGTTAATTCTAACGTATGACAAAAAAGAGATTTAGCAGTTCTTATAATTGTTAATATATAATTGTTCACTGAGCAGTGAAGGTATTAGGCTACATGGTTTATTGCATGACTCCGCATGTGTATTCGGCGATGTGCGATCTCTCCAGTTTGACATAATGCAATCCCTGAGTACATCTTGACCTCATTAAATGACATGGTAGGCCAGCCTCCACCGAAGCACATTAAAGCATTTTAGGGAATTATATTTTATAGGCGAGAGCTAACCGACCCCAGTTAAGTATGTTAACTTGATTCGCCCGATACCCTCATATTCATAAAATTAGCGCATGTTCTTCAGCACTGTCCAACACTGCTGCATAGAACCTTGCCACACTGTAGGTATGGAACCGTATGGTAACGCGCCTCTAATTAATTTGGTGTCAGATTGTAAAGTGCTAGTTTTGTCATCAGTCTCATACACATTTTGACATTTTCAGCTCCTTAATTCTTTATTAATGCAGCGTTTCACACTTATCGTCTTAGATTATTTTAATCACACTGGGAAACAACGTTCAAGGCAGCATGAATATTTGGCTAAATATTATAGAGTTAAAAAAAGAATGATTATTATATGGACCAGAATACCTCGTGTGTTTCCTTTTCCAGCTAATTCCATTTTATATAATTGGTAAATTCATATTATAATAGGAAAACGATCATTAAAGTGCAAACTCTGCGGTTACACAATCACCGCTGTATGTAACTGCGAAATAAATTGGTCTTTTGGCAGACAGACGCGGAACCATCAGAGACGCCGGGGAAGGTTTGCCGTACAGTATATTTATAGCCATCTTCAATAAACGCGTCTCTATATCAGCACTGCCTTCCTACCGCACAGAAGACCAAAAAACACCCGTAGATTCGTTACAGATAAGAGAGGAGGTCTGTACCAGAAGGACTGAAGATGTCTGACAACCAAACGCAGATTCAGACCTTGCGTTTTAAACGGGCTTTCTGCGCAGGTCACCTGTGTAAGCTTCAACCCCCACCACTACCTCCTGAAAATCATTTAATATCTACAAAGAAGTACATGCACCATTGCAGATGTACAAGAAAAGACTGGTTGCATAACGTGCATTTTTGCTTTTGCCAAGGAGGCGCGCGCTCCGCGCTCTCTTCTTACCAAGGCCACGGGTATGCTTCTCGGTCCTCTCGTAACATTTTCATTAAATACTTGGGAAGTTAAGTGCCAAACGAGACATTTTATAATACGTGTGTGTGTATGTCTATATGTTGAATGAACGAACGTTTTGCAGTATATACACTTATGCATGTAATTCCCGGAGGATTTAGTTTAAAAACACTTCTCCACTGGCCAGCTCGTGCATTTTCCGGGATGCCGTCGTTATAGATTTCATCATTGAGATGGCACGTGTAGCGCAGATAATCTCTACAAAGTCAAAATGAATAAACCTAGAATGCCTGCCGTGGTAATTCATGCTTTAGAGTCACGGATGCAGTGATGAAATGCGTGATACACAGGTGTTGCTGTGTGCATCGAGCACACCATCCACTCGCCTAGCTCTGTCAACACAAAGGGGCTCCATTAGCAGGACTGGTCTGAATCTGGGTTACATTTACCCCCAGGCAGTACAGGGGATATATTTTGAGGAAACATGTAATGGATGTTACCAGAGTATGACGTAAGTCAGTGTGGAGAACGGCCATGTAATCCTTTACACTAAAACCACTGGGAAGAGGGTTAAACCGCGGTTGATAAGCAGTGAATTAACATTATGAGGATGTGTCACTTGTCACATTCAGAATGCATCACTTGCTTAAAATATTACTGTGGACAACTGACATACAGAGAAAGGCTTTTCATGTCCTCTGTCATTACGTGCTGTACTTTTGTTTGCACCTACTGTCGATTTATGATTTAAAAATACCTCTGTATTAGATTATGTGGCCTTACGTTAAACCACCTTCCTGAACAGCTACTCAAACCAGCACCTTGGATACAGATTTGACCGAAGTCAATGTGTGCCTCTATGGGCGAGGACACACTGCCCGTTGTCGGTTCAAATCTCATGTCCGGTAGAGCGATTTCACCTTTGAATCCTTGAGCAAGGCCAGTAGCCACAATTGCTGCCGGTACTGGCCAAGCCTGCTGTCTTCGTTGCATGGATGAACCTGTCCGCAACATAAATAGAGTGTAAATGTACTATACTGAAAAAACTACTACAGGAGTTACAGGGCATCTGACCAAGCAGTAGGAACCTTCTCCTGCATGTTCTGTAACCTGCAGAAACCCTCCGGATGCAGAGTGTCTATGCAGCCTGAATGTCACTGCCAGAGCTGCCTCTGAGTCACTCATTCTGCCTCCGATGCCACTTGACATTATGCATATTCATGAGCCACTGCGCCGGTTCCTGGATTGTAATGAAACCCACTAAGCGGCATTGTCGTCTTATGCTGCACGTGCCTTTAAGTGTCAGTACAGTAGAATATGTTTGCTCCCCCTACCCTCTGCCTAAAAGGAGATATATTCTCCTTTGTTTTATTAAAGGCGGTCTTCAATTTTATTTTACAGTACAAGGAAATTATGTAGCACGCACTTTTATTGAAAGTGAAGTAGATTTCACAAAGCAGGGTCAGACAGCCCCAGAAGGATTTGGGGGTTAAGGATCTCGCTCAGGGGCCCAACAGTTAAATCATACCACAGGCCATGGGATTCGAACCAACGACCTTCTGCTCACGGGCACAGCGTGCTGAACCACAGAAACACGGTAAATCCCTTCAAAACATGCACAGCAGTTCGCTATATTCACTACACGTCTTTGAGTCTTTTTCTCTATGAATTTAGAAGCGTGTCTTAAACCTCTGTGACATCATGACTTTCTCTTTTGTTTCAGAGTTGTTAAAATAGCCGTCTCTGTGCCAATTTTCGGCAAATTTATGAGTATAAACCCACGGTGAGGCCAGGGACAGATGGAAGAGGTAGACAGGCAGACGTGCTTTATGCTGTCAAATGCAGACAGGAGCGGCGAGCAGAGAGAAGGCAGAGAGCCGGGCGGCTTTATGCAAAAGAAGGAGAAATCTGCTAAATGCATAAAAGAGCTTGCAAGAGAATGACCTTTCTGAGAATAACTGCTGAAGTGGAAACGACGGCACACAATGAGGGCCTGTGTAATCATCAGCAAGGTGACAGGCGGGGGGGGGGGGGGGGGGGGCACAGAGCATCCTAATGCAATACCCACCCAGCTAGGCTTTGTTAAACCGGCAGTGTCATTTTCCTGGCATACAGGAACCAACAGCAACTGGGACACTAAGAATCAAAGCCTAAGAAAGCTACTGAACCATTATGATTTACCAACTGTAGTCAGGGGATCATCTTTAATTTTTACCACAATGGAAAAACAGGGTTTCTTTTTTCCAAAACCCGTCCAGAATAAGGTGTGCATTGTTTAGTGTCAATTTGCTTTGCATAAATGCATTGTACCAAATATAGTTTAATTGGTTAATTGATTTCTCAGGGGTATACTGGCTTTCTAATGGTTTGATAAGCATTAGCTATTTCTGTCTAAAATTTCAATGCCCATAGATTTTCAATTATAGACTTCAAAAACTGTTTCTGTTTGACAGCTGATGCACGTCGTATTGGTGCCACTTCACGCTCTAGACTCAACATTGCCGTATGTGCATTTTTTTCAGGAGCAACAGCAATTTAACAGTGTTCGGGAGCAAAACATTGTACAGAGATGGACTAGTTAACTGGATTCAAAAGTTTATTTTTCAGCTGACACTGCAGCTCCCCAGTGGAGAGGACTGGAAAAAGCAGCACAGAGGAGTGAAAGTGATTCGAAGTCCTTGGCATCAGTTTGTCATGTTGGTCACAGTAATTTTGGGGAGAGGTGAGGGTTACTATTGAGTGACATCATTGGGCCTTATTTATTTAAGTTTGAAATATCTGAGAAAGATGTTATTATTGTTGTCGCTGTTGTTGTTGTAACAACTTGCCCTAGACAGAGCATTCAGAGAAATGCTGTTGGATGCCCACATAGGACAGACATCATTGTCTTAAGCACCTCCTGACAGAATGACAGAAGCAGGCCACCTATATCACCTGCATCTCGGATTCACAGCCATGTGACTCTCACAGTCTGGGACCATTTGGTGAGGTAGAACACGGCCAGCAAGGCACTGCAGTAGGCAGGCTTTGTTCCTGCCAACACGGATGCCTTAGCATAGCATTTGCCAGACTCAAGAAGTTCATCCGTATACTCTCATTCTTGGCACGCCCACCTAGAGTGGCACAGGAGTGATCGGTCATACCAGGGGCACCCTACGGGGGGTCGGGGCGGGGGTGGGAGGAGAGTTAGGATTATTCCAAAAATTTGGAACACAAGTGGATTGTTCTGGTTCGGAGGGCAAAATTCATTTACTTTTATGGGGCCCAAGATCTCAGTGATGTGGGGGTGTTGAGCCCGGCCAAGGGAAGCCTCGGCTCGACTTCTGCAGTGACTGGGAGATCCTGAGACGGCTCACCTCTCTTTACCGTGAAGTTAGTTTCCATGGTAGCAGCAGCCTTGATTCTAGCTATCCAGACAGAGACGCAGGACTCCACGAGCTACTCCTGCTTGGAGCAGTTGAACTTCACCATTTGTTTAAGTAGGGCAGCAGATGTTCAGGGTGGTCACTGCCCTGCCTGCTGCCAGCCCAGGATCATCGCCAGCTCTGGATTAGTGTCTTGATCCTTCTACTACTCCTAAGGATTGATGCTGAGGTGCTCATCTACTACAAAGACGATGCCAACAGTTGTCCTGCTGTTGGGAACAGTAAGTTTAGCCATCAATATTACTGGAATAACAGAACAGGTGATGCCAAGCAGACACCCTGCCTACTGAAGAGCCTTCCGCCACCTGTCCCTCAGATGGCATGATTAGTCCACAGCATGAACTTCACCCTGCGTAAGTTTACCACAGCCAGGAACTCCCACTCGGTGACGCAGTTCCTCTCACATTGGATGAGGACCCAGCTACAGGAGGTGTATCTTTCATCTGAGTAGGCCTTCCTGGGAAAACATCCCCTGCCGGTCTCCATTATCTATATCAATGATAAATAGCCTCTGTGTATCATGGGGGGTCAGTACAGGTGTCAAGTCAACAGCAAGGATGGGCTGGACACCTCCCTCTGCATGTAGATTGCCAGGGTGGATATTGCCATATGTACAGACAGGTTGTCAGGGACTATGAGGCCTGTTAATAAAGACCCACACCATGAGGTCACCGGGGCATTTCAGAATCCAAACAGCATAACTATGAATCACCACAGGCCTTCCACAACGTGAACGACGTTCTCCTTTGCATCCAGAGCCAGGCCAATCTGACAGTTACTGTTTTGTAAGCCCACAGAACTACCTAGAGCCGGTGATGTTATCCAGGGAATTGTTGATATGAGGCAAAGGTTCTGTTGAGGGATGCTGGTTAACGGTCTATAACCCGGAAAATACCTCACCTCCTGCTCTTGTTTCTAATGAGCGCAATGCTTGATTGCCAGCCCAGGCCAACCATCAGAACCATTATCTAGGGTACCGCTGAGTGCACCTGTTGCTTAGCTTCTGTTCCAGATACCTGTCAGAATATGGCAGTTGACATCAATGACCTGTAGCAGCTGAAACGGGCAGGCCCTTGCCTTATGACAGCAATGTCATTTAGCCAACCTGAGTTTCTGCAGAATGCCTTTGTGACCATGAGTCAGCTCTGGCATATGTATTCACTCCTGTCCCTGGAGAATTAGATTTCCTGTTAGAAAGAAGAAATCCTTACTTACCAAGTGGTGGTGGCCAGCAGACTGATGCCACAATTGGCCTCCAGAGCGAGGCCCTTAACCATAGCTGGTCCAGGGACTGACCGACCCTGTTTTCTCACTTGTAAGTCGCTTTGGATAAAAGCATCTTTGAAATAAATTAATGGATGGATAAAACATGTATGCTATGTATATAACAGTCCAATCGCTGTATGTTTGGGGCCCCTGGTTTTAAAGATAATACCAACATCACCTTTGTCAATCTACAGTGTTCCATCCATGGATTGGCTTGTGTTGTGGGACATGCTCTGATGTCAGGTATGCTTGTTTGTCTGTACACGCCCCCCCCCAAAGAACATTTCTGCTTCATCTCTTCAAGATGGTGGAAGGAGTGGAAGCAGCAAATGTTTTGTGACTGGCCATGTCATAGTGGTGTGTCAGTTTGCATTGGCTTCTGCTGATGTTCTGCAAAGGTATCAGTCTGTTCCAAGTTACGTCACCAGTGACTCACCCTCTATTCACATACAGCGGCGAAAGATCCTTGACAATTCTGATGTTCCTTGTGTATTATAGGAAATGATGATTATTTAACTATCATTGTTAAATGATTATAATAATGACGGTGATGATCATTATAGATCCATTCATCTTCCAAACACTCATCTAGTAGAATGTCCTGGGGTATTTACTGATCTGAATTTGCTTTAATAAAGTACTAAAGCTTAAGGTATTTAACTAGACAAATGAATTACTTCGATATATAAAGCTGGATTTGAAGTCAGCTGGAATTAAACTGTAGTATAAATAAGAGCAGGTAAGGGTTTATCTGGCAACCCGGATGCCATTCTGAGCATCCTTATAGACAGGGGCTAAGCTCTTAGCCTCCGATACCAGCACAGGATGTGGCAGCCTTGTTTAATTATTGATATGAGAATGAGACTGATGTGTGCCAGGCGTCCATATGGAAAACTCAGCAGCAACCTCGACACGCACCTCAAGGGCTGCTTTCTTGTTTACAGTGGTGGGTGAGTAACTCCACAGGGAAGTTTCCGAGTTCCTCAGGCAGAAACATAACCATACACCACAAATAATGTGCTAGCATTAATTGCACAATCCCATACTGAGAATGCACTGTCCATTTTTCATGGAGATGAAGCGTAAGTGATTTTGGCCCGTCCCGATCCTTCGCAGGATCCCTTTAGGGGAACCGTCCCTGTAAAAAAAGATCACCGAGTTAGGACAGAATTAGAAGTAGGTCTACAGAAAGCTAACATTAGCTATATGCTGACACAAGGATAAATTAGTTCCTTATGACCTTTGACTCACACAGACCACCCAATCCCAATGGCCACCCCGACACCACACGGAGACAGAGACCCGGCCACCCCATTGGCCACGCCGACACCACACAGAGATGGAGACCCGGCCACCCCATTGGCCACGCCGACACCACACAGAGATGGAGACCCGGCCACCCCATTGGCCACGCCGACACCACACAGAGACTGAAACCCGGCCTCCTCATTGGCCACCCCGGCACCACACGAAGACTGAAACCCGGCCTCCCCATTGGCCACCCCGGCACCACACGAAGACTGAAACCCGGCCACCCCATTGGCCACCCCGACACCACACAGAGACTGAAACCCGGCCTCCCCATTGGCCACCCCGACACCACACAGAGACTGAAACCCGGCCTCCCCATTGGCCACCCCGACACCACACAGAGACTGAAACCCGGCCTCCCCATTGGCCACCCCGACACCACACAGAGACTGAAACCCGGCCTCCCCATTGGCCACCCCGACACCACACAGAGACTGAAACCCGGCCTCCCCATTGGCCACCCCGACACCACACAGAGACTGAAACCCGGCCTCCCCATTGGCCACCCCGACACCACACAGAGACTGAAACCCGGCCTCCCCATTGGCCACCCCGACACCACACGGAGACTGAAACCCGGCCTCCCCATTGGCCACCCCGACACCACACGAAGACTGAAGCCCGGCCTCCCCATTGGCCACCCCGGCACCACACGAAGACTGAAACCCGGCCAGCCCATTGGCCACCCCGACACCACACAGAGACTGAAACCCGGCCACCCCATTGGCCACCCAGACACCACACAGAGACTGAAACCCAGCCACCCCATTGGCCATGCCGACACCACATGGAGACTGAAACCCGGCCACCCCATTGGCCACGCCGACACCACATGGAGACTGAAACCCGGCCACCCCATTGGCCACCCCGACACCACACAGAGATGGAGACCCGGCCACCCCATTGGCCACGCCGACACCACACAGAGACTGAAACCCGGCCACCCCATTGGCCACCCTGGCACCACACGAAGACTGACACCCTGCCTCCCCATTGGCCACACAGAGACTGAAACCCAGCCACCCCATTGGCCATGCCGACACCACACGGAGACTGAAACCCAGCCACCCCATTGGCCACGCCGACACCACACGGAGACTGAAACCCGGCCACCCCATTGGCCACGCCGACACCACACGGAGACTGAAACCCAGCCACCCCATTGGCCACGCCGACACCACACGGAGACTGAAACCCGGCCACCCCATTGGCCACCCCGACACCACACGGAGACTGAAACCCGGCCACTCCATTGGCCACGCCGACACCACACGGAGACTGAAACCTGGCCATCCCATTGGCCACCCCGTTGTTTTTGCATTTTGGCTAAATCAGACTTTGATTTAAAAAAAAAAAACCCTTTATTCCAGAACTGTTTCTCTGTGTCCCTGATGATATACTGATATAGAATGAGCTCATAGTGCTGCTGAGCTAAATATGTGCCCTCAGAATAGGAGTAATGCAGAAGTTTGGGAATCTTTAACTCAATGTGTAAGCTTGTTAACTTAACGGCGAGAAACCGATGTATTAAATGTGTATTTGATAATTCCACCACTGTCTCAATTATAAACAATGTAGAATCACACGTACGTTTTTACAGCGTTTAGGTACCTAAAATATTCCCTTTTTTTCCAGGTGCCGTATATCCCTGTTTTGATGTATATGCCTCCCCAAATTGACCCCAGGTCCCACCCTGCCCCCCCACTGAAAATTATCTGGCTCCGCTACTGCATGAGACTGTAGGGTGGCATTTTATTTCCATCCAGCTACATGTATATAGGGACATATAAAATATAAATTAAATTAAATATTGATTTACAAAATTGTACTTTACTACATGCCATGATAATTTTATGGATTTCTTTCCATGTAGCAGCAAAACACAGTGCTAAAAGCGGACGCTTGGATTCGGGATGTCGGCATAGACGTGAAACGCACGCCTCACGTGCAGCAACGCCGGCTCTTTGTGTTCTCGCCGAGTACAGGCGTAGTTCCTTATTAATTGGGAGCCTTTCTGTTCTCCTTGCTTTGCGAATGTGTTTGACTAAATGCCGTGGCTTTGGGTCAGTGACGTGTCGATGCTCTGAATGTGACAGATCCACTCATCCATTATGTATATCCATTCATTCATCTCAAGGTTATGGAGAGCTTGGAGTCTATCTCAGCAAGCAGAGGCGGAATGCAGGGGGCACCGCAGACGGCACACCAGCCTGAGCCCCCTCCCTTGCTCGGAGATAAGTCATCCTTTATATACTCGCAATATTCACTCCCTAAAATAGATTCCATAGCATCCTTGCTTACTCTCCACATTTGAAGCATGTTAGTGAAGCAGTAAGTATTTTATTTACTAGACATATTTGTCCAAGGTGTACTTAATAATAATAAATTAAATTTAAGAATGCTGGGTCAGGCGGTCCCTGGAGTAATTGAGAGCTAAGGGTTTTGCTCAACAGCCCAACATTGGAGTGACCTTGCCGACTCCGGGACTTGAAATAATAACCTTGTGATTACAGGTATAGCAGCCCGATCCACTGAGCCTAATGAGGCGGCCGCAGCGAAAGCGATTCGGAGCCGGGCAACCTATGAGTCACAGAAGCTTGTTTGGTCAGCTCTGCCTGTTACAGTGCTCCTTCCCCAAAGATCAACCTGCTTCTCGATGCTTGTATCCAAAACAATGTACATTGTTTTTGAGATAGCGGGATCAGCCAGTCCCTGGAACAATCTGTGGTTAAACGCCTTGCTAAAGAGTCCAGTAGTGACATCATTCTCTCAATGCTAGGATTTGAACCAGTGACCTTCTGATCACAAGTATAATGCCCTAACTCATGGAGTGGCTGTTTCCATTGTATGTATTGAGGACCCATTTTGACAATGTGCTCAATGTGAAGGTGGAGTGGGATGGTTATCGTCATACATGTAAGGAGCAGTGAGTCAAGTCTTTGCAGTAGCAAAGACCGTGACTCTTGGAACTTTGCATCTCTGGGTTCTGCGTTTTATGCCCTAAAATGGATAGTATCCAGAAACCCTGTGTAGCGCCAGCGGAAGTCCATGTGGCGCCCTAGGCCAGCTTCACCGCCAGCGCCCCCTGTCTCCTACAGAGTGAAATTGGCTGGCTAAGTCAGCGCCCCCTCAGAAGATGCTGTCCTAGGCGGCCGCCTATGTCTCCTAATAGGTTGACCGGCACTGATGGGAGGTGAGATTTACACTGAAGCAGCCTGAGTTCCACCTAAACTGAGGAACTTGAAGAACTCATGGGTCTTTGAAGGTTCTGGGGCTCAGCTTGGCCTCTGATAGGGCTTAAAAATTTTTATTCCGTTGTTCTCATTTATTTATATATTGATACATCCCTTCTGGAGCTTTATAGCCGATATCGGCCCGTTCCACTGCTTTGCCGCAACACCTGCAGGTCATTTGGGCTTTTGCTGCATTCGGGCAGCACAGCGAAGCCACTGCTCTGGCTTTTTCCCATCACAGTTTTCACAATTTCACAGTTCACATGCCAAAAAAACAAGAATGCAGGTGTATGTTGGTCTGTAGGACCCAGAGGAAACCATCTGGCATATCAGTGCAATTCACTTTTAATCAGTATAATAAAATGGACACCTAGTATCTAGATAACAAGGTCACATTAAATAATATGGTGCTTCACGCCTCCATTTTGGCTCTCCAGCGAATTGTAAGACTTCAGTCTGGTCCATTGAGCTATTTTATGGTACCCTAACTGTATTCCATGTGTGTGACCTGCCGTCTTCTTCTGAACTGCTATAGCACGTATGTGTCATGCGTGTTCAGCAAAACATCTGCATATCCAGACAGCCAGACGTCTTTCACAGGCTTCCCGACACACAAGCCTGCATCTGCAGAATCACATCCATTTGCCTGCTGCTGGACGTGCGTGGATTTTAAACAGACAGCTTCCATTTTTTGTTAATTGGCGGATTCTAGGGCCAGGCTTCTGTCGTGAAATTCCGTGTCACGCCGAGTGGGTGAAGCAGTAATGCAGATCTGGGAATGTGCTGCCTGTAACCCTGGCAGATCTATGAAGGAGGATGAGTGAGGTTCAGCACGGTAAGAAGCGACGGCGCTGTAAAAGGAGAGCGAGGCCTTGTGGGAACTAACTGACACATCGGGGCCCAGGCTGTGAAACTAGCCTGCTACATAAACTGGGAGAATCAGACTCAGATGATGAGAACAAAATGCAAGATTTGTTTTCAGTTTTTTTTTTTTTTAAGAAATCTGGTCATTGAGAGTCTGAGTGGGGGAACTCCACTAGAGGGCGCTATAGTGTTGGGACATGGTTATGCCTACAGAACTATCCTTAAAGATTACTCAAAATGATGTATCCTTAACTGATATAGACTCCACACTCAGTATTAATAGGTAAGCTAAAAGTTAAATGAAAATGTAATTTTTTTTTTTTATTTACTCTTAGAAACCTTTCAGGTTTGGAATGATGTAATTCATATTGACATTGTTTGAATTTAATTTGTTCAGTTCTCCTGGCCGTATGATTAATTACGTTGTCGGTTTCAGCCACAGAGACCTGTTTGGGTCACGTTCCGGTATTCCGGATCAGTAAGAGTGACTGGCCTCCCACTGCAATCTAATCTCAGTGTCTGTTGCCATGACAGCAGGCTTGTAGTTAAGGGTGTAGTGATCCACTGCTTGGGATGCAGGGTACTGCAGACATGCTTGGAATTTTACAGACAATAAGAGAGAACTAAGTACTCAAATAAAAGACCTCAATCCCAGTAAACTTTCCTGCCTTTATATCTCAAACATCAAAAAGCCGGTATCCATCATTATCTCTGTCATGACACGACACTGGGAACAATGAATGTATTGTTGATTAGCAGTTGCAAGATGGCTGGATGATTGTATGATTTTGTCGAGTGAATATGCCGATCAACCAGGTATATTCACTCGATAATAAGTGGAATGTTTGAATACATTTTTCATCCACTCAGCTGTGAGCAAATCTGGGGAAAAAAATGCATCACATGAGCATCTGTGACGAGTGTCGTCACGTGACGATACAGCTGTTAAGGAAAATGCTAGTTTTAAGCCTTAAGTATAATTTACTCCATCTATAAATCCATGAAAACAGAAAGGAAACACTTTATGCAAACTTATGTAACTTCTGTGAAGCAAATACAGACTCGGGATTAAATGTAGCAGCTCATTAGACATCTGATCTTTATTGGCTATGCTTACATACATGCATGTATGTACACATACATGTTCATGTTTACATAGGACCACTTTATCCGCATACTTTTAAATTCAATGCACGGGTCACATGATGTAATCTCGGAAGTATACCTGTCACAGAGGTCATGGCATCAAGCATTGTGACATCAGCGTGATGATCAGCCAATCCGATAATATCCATAAATAATTATCATAGCAAACTTTAGATATAGATTCTATATTCATTTATGCGCTTTTTACATGCAAGGTAATAGAATTTTATTTGGTAATAAAATAAAGATGGAGCCGTTTCCACCCATTCCCCTCCACCTGTCATCCTTCACTCTTTGCGATTGCTAAGCGTACCGACCACTGAGTCGAAAAGCTACGGTCACGCTGCTTCAGGATTAATCGTAAATATAACTTATTATTCCATATAGTTCATTCATTCATTTCCATACCCGCTTGTCCCACGCAGGGTCGTGGGGGTCCAGAGCCTACCCTGGACAACATTCCCAATCCAATTCCCCGCCTTGCACCTGCTGTTTCCGGAATATTCTGTATAGCTGGTTCATCAAATATATTCTATCCTTTCCTGATATAGATGGATAATATGAAAAAATAACATGGGTGGTATCACTAATGGAAACGGACAAACAAAATGTGTGTATATAGCATATATATGTGTATATCACAAATATATAGACCAATATATAACATTGAAGAAGAGGAAGGAGAACGGGAAGAGGGCGCGGGCGTAGAGGTCGATGCGCTTGGCCGCGGAGGGAATGACGGGTTTTGGGGGCGCCGGCTTCTTGTTGTTCTTCGCTTGCGACTTGCCGAGAGCCCCTCCCACCTCGATGGGCTTGCCGTAGCAGTCAAAGTTCGACAGCTCGAAATCCCTGGGCAGCGAGCCCACGATGCTGAAGTCGTTGGTGCGCAGGTCCGACTTGGATGTGCACACCTTTTTGCACCTCGTCTCCGCCACCTGGAAAATGAGGCCTGCGTGATTTACAGACCGAGCGAACTCGGGTCTAACATAATCCTCTCTCTGGCTATTCTGAACAGCGTTCACAAAGCCTCGCTTTAGCTATGAACTCCCAGAGTCACCCATTCAGTTACAAGCCCAACACGGTCATGCAGTCATGAGTTAGAAAACAGAATCATGCAACACTGATTTAAAAACAAACTACATTTTGCTCGCTTTCCACCAATATCTTGGTCTGCGTACATTTCTAAGAGACTTTTAGGAGACAGGAATAGCAGTTTTCAGGAATATTCCGCTTATATGCAAATGTAGCCTTATTAGGTTTTTAAAGGTAGTAATATTTATCCTCATATTTCTCAGTAGGGAACCCCAACACAAATCTCTGCTGTTAAGACCTCCAAAGAGTGCTGATCTCGCCACACGTTTTTAATGGATTATATTTGTGGTTTTTTCTTTCGCTTAGGCACGCCGGTTCACCGCAGGGGGACCGGGAGCTCGGGGGGGGGGACACACACGTGTGAGCAGGGTCCACGGTCGCCACGGCGCCAGCAAGCTAACACCACAGACGCTGGCGAACTTGCCCTAGCGAGAGACACAAAGAGCTAAATGTTCCCTTTCACTCCGGGTGCCTCGCGGTCATAAAGTCGGCCGGCGTGACCTATGGCTCCAGCGACGCCCCTTATTTCCTTGAGGAAATATCGTTTCCTATTTCACGAAAGCCTCTAATTTAAACGAGCGACTCCCAGATTCCTGCTACAGCGATCAAAGTAACGCACATCCTCCAACGTTAGCCCGACTGGCTAATTACCGCTAGCCTTCATCCGGTCCTGTCAAGGCTCCTTAAAGTCAGCTACTCTCCCGAAATTCTTTCCAAGTCCGGTATGTTTGGCTTTAGATGGTATCATAATATTGCTGTAATTTTACAACTGTTGAATTACAAAATGAAGTCGGCTGTTAGCACATGATTTATAATGTTTTAATATTTTGGATGTTGGCCTCAAACTTAACAAGCCTACAACCTAGAAAGGAACCAAAACAAAAATGGCAAAATATTGGGATAGTAAAATATCTTTGTTAAACAGTGTATTTCAGGATGTATACCTGGCACAATGACTTACATTTTGCTAATCAGCTCAAACTACAAATTTGTTGGGGCTTGTGTCTGGAGACTAACTCTTGTCCCGGTAAACAAACCCAGACTGGTGGCCAATCCACTTTGTGAATGCTACCCTCATGCTCATGCTGAAATGGCTGCTTTATGTTCTTTCCATCCGAGTATTTTTGCTAAATCCATCTCTGCTCTCAGTCCCAAACGCAGCCCCTATTCCTTCATCACAACCCCAAATCACATGGTTCTGTTCATCATCCCACCCTTATCTTCCTGTAAATATCCATACTAGCTTTGTTTTTTTAAAGACGACTTTTAAACAAAGTTAGTCCACATAAAACATATGTTGCTATCGGTTTCCCAGTCCAGGAAATTAAGCGCCTCTCCCAAAACGTTGCTCTGGCACGATAGAGGTTTCCCCTGCAGACTAATCCCCGTCCTACACGGCCAAGGTCGTCAGGAAGCACGCCTGGCCCTTCCCTCCTATCTGCAAGCAGAGGGCCATTCCCTTGTCGGGATTCCCTCATCCCCGCGGAGAGAGCGCCATACACTCGCCATGATGTCATAAACCCGGGGTTACCGTCTGTTACTGACTGGCGTGCGCACGGGCGCCGGTCACGGATCAGCGCACTGACGCGCTAAAGCGAGAAGGAGCCAGTTGGGACGCGCTGACAGAGCACACGCTACGCCTAAATCCATAATGAAGTGTCACGTCGGCTCAAACTGGCTTTAATGGCCAGGTTTTTACTCTTAGTCTAGATATCACACAAAGAGCCTAGCTGAAACAAATGCTGCATTACCTGCATTCAAAATTCCTTCTGCATGTTTCCACCCTTTATGGAGACCATTCTTCATACTTTAATGAATGCAGATTACACTCTCACAGTTATTAAGGGGGAAACTGGAATTTCAGATCATACGAGCAAGTAGTCAGTCATTCCCATATGAGATGCAGCATTTTAAGGAAACCATTAGAATCCCCATTAACCTCAACACCTTGCTGTCCTTCTTGTATGTTATATTTTATGTGTATGTATGTAAATTATATGTGTGTGTATACATATGAATGTATTTATGTTTGTATATATGTTCATATGTATGCATGTGTATGTATGTATGCGTGCTGACGTGGAGGGGCGTACTGACCGGGAGCGTGCTGACGTGGAGGGGCGTACTGACCGGGAGCGTGCTGACGTGGAGGGGCGTACTGACCGGGAGCGTGCTGACGTGGGGGGGCGTACTGACCGGGAGCGTGCTGACGTGGGGGGGCGTACTGACCGGGAGCGTGCTGACGTGGGGGGGCGTACTGACCGGGAGCGTGCTGACGTGGGGGGGCGTACTGACCGGGAGCGTGCTGACGTGGGGGGGCGTACTGACCTGGAGCGTGCTGACGTGGGGGGGCGTACTGACCTGGAGCGTGCTGACGTGGGGGGGCGTACTGACCGGGAGCGTGCTGACGTGGGGGGGCGTACTGACCGGGAGCGTGCTGACGTGGGGGGGCGTACTGACCGGGAGCGTGCTGACGTGGGGGGGCGTACTGACCGGGAGCGTGCTGACGTGGGGGGGCGTACTGACCGGGAGCGTGTTGACGTGGGGGGGCGTACTGACCGGGAGCGTGCTGACGTGGGGGGGCGTACTGACCGGGAGCGTGCTGACGTGGGGGGGGGTACTGACCGGGAGCGTGCTGACGTGGGGGGGGGTACTGACCTGGAGCGTGCTGACGTGGAGGGGCGTGCCCCCGGTGCCGTTGATGGTGCTGCCTTTGCCCTCCGCCTTCTCCCTGCTGGCCAGCTTTGCCTTCTCCGCCTCGATCATCTTGGGGTTGTTGAGTATCACCTGCACCACGGCGTACTCCACCAGCGAGGCGAAGCCAAACAGCAGGCAGGCGATGAGCCAGATGTCGATGGCCTTGACGTACGACACTTTGGGGAGCTCTGAGGCCAGGGAGGTGCATTCGGAGGAGAGCGACAGCACCGACAGGATGCCTGGCAGCAGGAGATCCACGGGTCAACAGCGCGACGCGGACCGGGCGGAACACGCCGGCAAATTGACACCCCTTTATCCAAGCTACACTGCTACAGTTACCAAGGAAACATCATATCCAGTAATATACTTACACATTTATCATATCACATTACTTCGCTTTCACATTTTAACTTTTCAAACAGGTGGATTTTACCGAAAACACCATTAAATATTATACTCCACACGTGTCAGACAATAAGTAAACTATTAACATTTGTAAGAAATGTAAAGAGGACATAGAGTTGAATCCTTTTCTAAGCAGCCTCTCTTTCACACTGTTATGCAAGTCAAACACTTATTCGACCGACATTCCCCGTTTCCCAGTGAGTGGAGCAGGTATGTGGTATCCGACATGACATGACAAACTGAATCGCAGCGGATGACACACAGAACAACACCACTCAAACCCACGGGCACGGACACTCAGGCAAGACGTGACTGACCTGAGACGAAGCCATTTCCCTGCTGCCCTCGGGGCGAGAGGAACAGGTGTGTGGAGACAGGATGGTAACAGGACAGCGGGGCGTGATTGGGGTGGGAGGGGTTTCAGTGATGGAATGGGGCGGCGGGGCGGACGCGGTGATTTTCGGACGGGTCCGACGTGACGGCCTTGGCATTTATACCCAGAGGGACTCGGGCGGCGCTGGCGTCCGGATTGATCCAGAAGGACAGCCAGGACAGCACCACGATGAGCAGCGTGGGCGCGTAGACGCCCATCATGTAGAAGCCGACCTGCCGCCTCAGAGTGAAGATCACCTCCACGCAGGTGTAATACCCTGCGGAGACAGGCACTCTGAGCCGGGGCCGGACGCCGGGCCGCGCTCAGGGCAAACAGGCAGGCATTTCCCGCTAAAAGCCAATGAGCACATGGACGTCCACATGCAAGTCGCCCAGGCCGTACATAAAGCAAGCGGGATCGGGAAAGCCAATCAACCCCGTGACTGTACTACCCAATACGCGTCAAACGGACACGCAGGACCATAAAGCGTCCTTCACAGGGATATCTGACAATAAGTCCAGAAAGCATAAACGCATTTATTTTTCTGAAGTTAATGCCCATTTTGTAACACTCGATAAAAATCATTGTCTTTAGCATCTTCTGAGATAATGCACTATTCTTGGTGAGTGACCACTTTCAACGCAGGCTACCATTTTGTTTTTGTTTGCCAGGCAGTTATCAGGCTGGATTAATGCTTAATTTTTGCCCTTTTGTCCCTCTGCCAGATCTGGCGCCCCCTAAAGCCCATCCCAGTGCCCCACATCGCACGCGACTGAGCACGATGTCAAGGCCGGCTGGTTGGAGGTTTTCTCTGAGACTTGCTTTAACAGGCGTTGTGCCGTCGGGCACGCCAGGAGGGAACAAAAGGCAACCATGACCTGCAGCCGACTCAGACCCGCGCATTTAAAGCCTACCCCCCTCCCCACCGCCCCCCGCTGCCTTGCATCAACGACAGCGTGTGAAGGCATGCTAGAGAATGCGAGCTTGTCTAAAACAAATGCCATGGTGTTTTAGCAGCTCGATGTATGTTGTGGATCTGCATTCACCATTAATACGTATAATAACAGTATTCTAATATAATTAGATACTATACATAACTAACCATTAAGTCTATCAGTAATCAACATACAATTTTAGGGGATGCATATGTATAAAAAGAGAGAGAGAGAAAAAAACACTATTAAAACAAATTAAACGGAAAGTTTTTCCTTATACATAGAAAGCATGTATAAGAGCACCTGCAGAATAGTCTCTTCACCCAGCCTAAGACAAGTTCAAGGAAACAGCACAGACCTTCTTGCCGAATGTCACATTTTGTCTTCAACATGCTACAAACCACAAAAGTACATGAATACACAAACACACACAACAAAAGCAAAAAGACACGCACAAGTACACAACAAAAGTCTGCAAGCATAGTAACCGCAACATGAAAAATACGAGTAGAGAACTTTAGCTGGGGATACAGGCGGTGTCACTCTCTGAGGCCGCAGCCTCAGGCCGCAGCCTGTAACTCGACAGAAATGTACATCACGCAGCTTTTGAGGGTTTTCTTGATCATATACATTTGGCTGCATATTAGCTAGTTATGAGAAGAGCTTTTGCAGCGCTGCCAGATGAATGAGCAGGCTCTGCCAAAGCTGAACTCCAAAGGAAAGAAATTACTTTCTCCTCATTTATTTTCTGCCAATAGTATTTTTTGTTCCCCCCAAAGAGAATTATTCATGTATGGAGGGCATGAGCCCCCCAAACCATATTGCACTGCCAAGCTAAATGAATGCTTCGTAATTTCGGCTTGACGGTAATTATGGGGCTGTCATGAGACACATGATGTCAGGAGAAGTCAATCTGGGGCCAAGCTTCAGACCACAGCTTGTGTTCTACGGTATCTTATCGTAAGGATGGCGCGCCGCAAAAAAGGACGGCAGTTTTAGAGCAATGTACGGTTAGATCATCCTTCAAATCACAAAGTACAAGCATCGACTGTGGGTAAAAAGCATGTTTACTCAACTTCACGTTAACAGGAAGAAACGCAAGACCTACCGGTCCCTTTGTAGTATTTGGTACAATTTCCATATTCGATATCCTCTTGTTTAAGGTCAAACTGAGGCAGTGCAATTTCATCCATTTGCACTGGGTCTCCCGACTGCCAACTGAACTTTAGGTCATCTGTCGTGTAACCAACTGAAATACGCGCACACACACACACACACACACACACACACACACACATGAAACTAAATATTCGCAATGCATACTTTGGTTAATGAAATTTGCAACATTTTCCCAGGACAGCAGCTACATTTATTGCTCAACTCTCTTCCGCTACAATAACTGCTATCACAACAGCTAATGCTAAGTGTTTCACTAATGTAGCTAGCTTATAGGGTAAGATAACGTAATAAGAGGCAACCCAGCTCGATGTGGGATTTCAAATGCTAGGTTCACATACAACTCTCTAGCTGCATCTTGCATCGCTGGGTGTCCATGGGAAATAAAGTCAGATCCAGAGGACAGGATAAAGTGACCGATAACCTGGGGATTGGGCACAGAGGAAACACATAGCATCATAAAAACAAAGAACGACAGGCATGAAAATCAAATACTAACTGGATGCTATTTTGTTTACTGCTAAACAATTGATCTTAAATTTGCTGAGTATTTATCTTTCTGTCAACAACCCATAAAGATACGCCCCAGAGCACGTGGAGATCTGACCAGATTACCTCATGCTAATCAACACATCACCGTTGCGGAAAATGAACAGCAGGATGTTCTCCTGTGTGACATCATGGAAGTTGGCGCTCTTCTCGTTGGCGAAGAACAAGTCTGGTTTCCAAAGGCATTTGAACATCTTGGGGTCCACGGTGAGGGCGTCAGACTTGAATTCCGTGGGGAGCCGCAGTCTGGGATCGTTCCACCGCTGCCTCAGGAAGATGTTCACTCTGTAATCCTGATTACGATGGAGATTAAAGACTAAAGAAGCTGCATTTCCACACACACTGTATCAGCACAGTCAGAAGTGCAACCAAAGTTTAAAGCTGAGAAACCGACGTCTCGAACCAAAAAGTGATATATTTTCTTACTTTCCCCCAAAAAGTACTTACTGTATCTAAAAATACTACGAAGCAAACCCTGAAAAGCTCCGCCTAGTGGTTTGACATGAGGTGCTATTTATGTTTACAATTAAAACCACAAACTCCATGGTGTAATCTGGACTTGAAGGACACCCATTGAGACCCAGGGCTGTGTTTCTGTCAGGTCTGAAGTTTATATATTTAAACTGGAAGGCACTGTCGCAGTGAAGAATAGACTTCATTAAGCACGATTAGTCAACAGCTTCTGTGAGTTAAGATTTCTCCAGTCACGTGCTCTCGAGGTTTCATTTGAAGGCCGTCAAAGCCGCCCCAAGGATGGTTGGTACACAGCACCGAGGCTGCTTACAGACGGGCTGCTGTTGTGAAATTCGAGGGCGCCAGAAATGTCAGAAGATCCCCTGGCTATTCCAAACAGCCCGAAGAAGCTCTGAGGCTCACTGCTCTTCAAACACCAAGTTCAGTCGTGAGCATAATAGTAAATGGGGTTCGGTTGAGTGCATGGGCCACTTGTATACAGTTTATACAGTTAGTAATATCTATTCAAAATAATATTTGAATGTAACATTAAAGGGATTGCCGCGAAGAGTAACAGCCTTTTGATGATAATCTGCCATCTATTTATCTCGATGCTTAGGAGTGAGCCACAGAGTTCAGGATTACCTAGCCAGACTGTTGCATAACACTGTAATGATTTGTTACGTATTCAAACCTTTACGGCCGCCTGGAAAACACAGGCATAATGAAGAAATGAAGGGACAGCTATAGTAAAAACGCCACCGGGAGTCACAGCCCAATCAGACTTAGATTAATGGTATGAGGGTGCAGCCGGGAGAAGCAAGAGTCCATTTCGAAGACAAGATGAGCCGGAAGTCAATCGCCAGGAAATGTCAACACATGAAACTCACTTCACCCATGCAGAGAATTCAAATTTATAGAGATTTCCAGAACACAGTCCGTAGGTAAGTGTTGCCCTTGTTCTTACTTCCATATTATGTTGGCAGAACAGAAGTCCCAGAGTCCTCCAATGTTGTTGAAAAACAAACAAAATGGACACTTTGTGTCAGGGTCAGCGCTGTCCTATCCTGCCCGTGATTTTATTTTTTGTCCCGTGTATTCAGCCCTCTGTGTTATGCCTCCTAGTTTCTAGTCTTGATTTGTTAAGGTTCTTTAGTTTCATGCTCGTTTAACTGTCATCTGCCATACCTGTTCCTTGTCCTGAGCCCTTTTTTGATTTGTTAATCTGATTATGCTTTGCACCCATTCCTTGTTTGCCCTGATGCCTGTGTTCAGTTCCTTAGTGAGTCACTGACTTTGTGCTGTGTTCCTGCGTGTTGTTTCCTTGCCTGTTCTTGCTCCCAGTGTTGCCTTGTTCCTGGACCTGCTTTTCTTGCGGTTTGTTGACCCCTTGTGATCCTTTGGTTGTAGTCTTGCCAAGTGTATTCACTCTCCTTAATATAAACCCCTTTTTGTCTTGGAGCCGTATGTGGATAATCACCCTTTTTTGCCGTCTACACCATGCCCTGAGTCCGTTACAACTTTGGTTGTTTCTCAATATGTTTACTTGACCATACTTGCGTTTCAGCATACCCGTTTTACGCCATCTTCCATTACCGAAAACCAGTTCCTCTGCTCAAGAACAGAAGTACGGAGGACGGTAAAAATCCCAGATGGCATTCTTGCCCCGCTCCAAATGTCAAGGATGCATCGGTTGCATCGTCACCAAATGAGAATAATCGCATGATTCATTGCGCCCCAAGTTAGTTCTTGGGAGGCACGTTAGCAAGAACACAAGTACGATCTTTGATCTTGGTATTGAGAAACACACTTTATACCTTCATACAGGGCAGAAAACAGCTTCATCAAAATGTTTTTATATGAGAAAACATTTATCCTCTTATTCAGTTAATGACAATTTGACACATTAAAGTCAACCAGCCATAAACAATCAATCAATCAAAAAGATCATCACTGCCCAACACTTGTCATACCATGGTGGTTTCCTGGATGGAGCCAAAGCTGTTTATGAAGATGTTCACTTTGTCCTCAACTGGAATGCCTAGGAAATAAAACGGCGAGTTATTTCAGGTAAGAAAACTCTGGCTGTCTAGTTCCACAAAGCATTCCATAAATCCATATATCACAGAGCAGACGCCAATTCCTATCTATAATTAAAATTTTACATTTGTTAGCAGCCGATTTAGTGCAGCCAGAAGGCAGGTGGCAGCCGTGAGAACCCTAGGATTTGAAGACTGATGACATCCCTCAATTAGGCACAGCTGCCCTCTGTTTGTCTGGCGCGGGATCGTACAGCGTAAAGCCAGCCAGGGTACCAGGGGAGCCCAGCTGCATGGCGGATGACTTAGCGGTTTGCCCCGGCGCTGCCGAGCAAATATCTGTGGATTGCTTCTGTTATACATCCTCTTTGCATTTTTCTCTTTTAACCATATCATGCCTGCCTGTCTTAAGTCTTCTTGTCATTGCCGAGTGCCCCTAGCTAGAGCGAGGCATGTGTGGAATGATGACAGGAAGTAAGCCACCACTTTATGCAGAACTTGGTAAAAACATCTACCAGACAGAGAAAAGCCGTATAATAAATTCAGATTTTGAGTACAAGAAGAGGAATTTGCATGTTCTCTGGGAATCATGCGGGTTTCCTCTGGGTACTCCGATTTCCCCCCACAGTTGAAATTCGTGCAGTTAGGCTGGTTGGTGTCTCTACAGGATCCAGAGTGATACGTCGTTTGTTTGACTGTGTTCCTGTATATGTGCCCTGCAATGGAATAGCAGCCCATCCAGGGTGTACCCCAACTTTGTGCCTCAGACAGACTCCAGCACCCCCCCCCCCAGGGTAAATGTTTAGAGGACAGATGGATGGATGGATGGATGGATGGATGGATGGATGGATGAATGGATGGATGGATGGATGGGCATTTTCCTTCATTCATTTGCATTTCACATTTTTCTTGAGTAGAAATCATTTGTCTCATATTTCTATGAATACCACCCCACCAAAAATCCATATTATATATTATGGTGTCAAATGGATGGAAGCTATTCACTGTCACACAAAGGCAACCAATAAGTCAGCAGGAAACACAGGGCCAGACCAACCTTTGAAATTTGGTCGGATTCTGGGGTCGTAGCTCACCAGCAACCGGTTCAGTATGTTGCTCGTCGTGTTGGCAGGAACTCGAGCAAGATCTTCAGATGACAACTGCCTGCAGAAATCAGCAAAACAGCGAGCTCTGCTGAAACGCCTTGCCGAGATCAACAGGACTCATTAAACATCTGAGGAAACGGCACTGTCAACAAATGGAAATGGGAAAAATTATATGCCTAAAATTGTACATCCACACCATGTTTCAGTGTGGAAGTCTCCATTGGGACATTTGCTAACTGGTCCTATGGTTCCCATAAAAGATGAGGCGTCAGTTTCCTGTATTAAAACGTATTAAAAGTGTTTAAAAGTTGTGGTAACTTCAATAATACCGGTGAAAGGTACTGAAGAAACACCTAAAACGAATGGCATTATAACCCACCACCTCCCCTGAAAACTCTGCCAAATAAACTCACTGTACATGTTGTTGCATGACTCTAAGGGAGCTTTTTAGCTGCGCAAGAAGTTTTGTTGAAGTACGAAGTCAAGTGTGAGTACTTTCAGCTCCAAAGATCAAAGCATCTGGCCCATTTTCCGAAGCATTCCCCAGCCCCAGCCGTCCTCCCGAGGACTCTGACAACCCAAAGAACATTAACTCCGAAACCTAAGAAGCTGCATCCTACAAACACTGACACACACGATCACTCCCGGCTTTTTCTATAAAAAAAAAAAGGCCAAACAAATTAAGCCTAAACTAAAAACATTTTGGCCGTAAACTGAATGGCTCTCATTGGAAGCATCTCAAAAGAGAACAACCAGAGGGGCATCACCAGCACAGAGCGGCCAGCAGGGCGGCACACTCACGAGGGGCAGTAGACCTGCTTTCCTTTCTTCTTTCCCTTCTTTGCGGATTTTTCTTTAGCTGATCCCTCCAGCATCAGCAGGGAGAAGAGCAGGACCAGCAAGACGAGTCTGATCACGCTCATCTTCAAATGCACAAACTGAAAAGCCTAAATGGAAACAAGGAATCAAGGCCTGGGTTAAACTGTGCATGACCCATCACTGTGATCATCTACAACTACCAGCAAAAATTCCTTTGTTTGTAATTCAAAGACCTGCAATCCCTTAACATGGCATATTTTTCAAGTGATAAGTGAGACTTCCTCTGTATATACATAATTTAAAAGAAATAATTTACGCAGGCCATGGATCTTGCTGAAAACTTCAAGTTGTGAAAATTTGTTAATTAAAACATATATTTCTCATCGTGATTGTACTAACTGCAGTCTAACTGTAATACATTCTCTTACTTTACCAGTGAGGAGTGCCACAGGGCTCTCTGTTGGGCCCACTGTAATTTCACTGCAAGTTTTCTATTATCTACTATTGCTAATTCCATAACATACAAATCAATGTAAGCTACTCCGCAAACTCTCTGGACCGGAACGCCGTTTCAGTCACAAAACACATCAGGTCCTGAAATAAACATGATTCTTGGATTTCACCCATTGTCTTCATTTCCCCTGCAGAATATTGCCGGCATCGACAATTACAGTTATGTGCTGATGACCGAGAAATGAGTGGCATTACTGTGACACAATCTGCTCCAGCAGTTTCTCCAAATGACACGTAATGCCATCGACATAAAATCTGTGTACATATCTGTCCTGCACTGGCCTCCCTGTGGGGCTTCCTGTCAAATTTGAGGCAGAATAGACATCTGCCAGTGTTTGTTTTTTTTCTTTTCCTTTTGCACACGCCAGGTTTTACCGCTTTTCCATATATTTCATAAACTGCAGATTTTTTTATTCTTGTTAAGCATTTGGGAAGTTGAGTGAACAATTATAAATAAAAATCCTATTAACTGGTTGTGTGGTGATGGCATAATCAGATTCAAGGTTGTCCTTTAACTTTAAATGCACTAGTTAGGTGTGAATCAGAGCAGTTTTTAATGCCTCACATTTTCTCTGCTGTTATAACTGCTAAACGAGGTTACTTTGATGTAGATATTACATTTTCTTGGTAATAAATTTACTGAAATGTTGAACATGCTGTAAATGTATTTGGTAGCAAAGAATACTGAGTATATTTTTTATAAATGTTAAGTGAGTAATATGCAAATGTATAAAATCTCAGTGTGTTAAACTTTTGACGCGTAGTGCAAGTTCTTCAGCATCGTTCCTCTCGAGATGTTAAGTGTCATTATGTGAAGAATTTTTGAACAGTGCAACAGTGAACAGATCTACAGCTGCTGATTAGATTCTTCATTAGCCAACAGTTTTCTACTTGATATTTGGGTTTCAAACTTTATAAACTTCACTAAAAATGAAGCCATTCAGTTTTGAGGCACTGAGCGGGAAACGCACTGAGCTCCCGGTTATTCTGTAGTAACGAATGCAGTCAGTACTGCACAACATAAATTAGTTTCACCAAATAGATGTGCTGTGTCGTGATTTGATACTGACTGCGTCATGCTTTGTATTCCCTCTACGTATCCATCCGCCCCCTCACATGTGCTGGGACTCATTTCCTGCTTAGTCCACCTAGTAAGTCCGTTTCTTGATATTTTTTCTTCTTATTGACATGTCTCCCTGTCAAAGCCATCTGAAATTAAATGTTGCTGTTTGACTGGTTTAAATTATATATGTATACTTGTTGATTTAAACGATACAACATCACGTAAGGTGTTCTTGTGTTACCGGGAGCCAACGATTCTTATCCCTTAAAAGCTTTCGTTCGTGCTCTTTGTCAGTTACCAGCACCTAATAAATTACTTAATTTCATTTGAATCGACGAGACATCGGTCTTGTTGGAACAGCAGAGTACTTAATAAAAGCCACAGAACAGGCTTCCAGGTTTTGAGAAAGAAAAACAAAAGCTTTTTAAAGAGCATCTTCTAGTCTAGAGTTTAAATGGAAACTAACACTGGGGGGGGAAAAAACTTATTTAGTGGACGGAAAGTGAGTGATTCTCTCAGCTCTCCAGCTGCAAATCACACACGAAAGCCCTGTTATAAATGGGCACTTTTCATGGCAAGTGTTACTATGGAGAGATGGCATCAGTAGCTCCTATCTAAGGGGAACTCAAAGGTGCTCCCAGATTCTTAGGTGAACAGAAGGAGACTGTGGATGGGCGCTTCAGACAAACTCCAGCAAAGACCGCTCACTGCTGCAGAGGCCGTGGGCACAGCGAGAGGAGGTCCGAGCCTCACAAGGTTTTGACAAATGGACGAGTGAAATAATCCGCATTCCTGGAATTCTTGGTTCCAAAAACTTTGCCCGTAGAGTAACACCACTGATGGTCCAGTAAGGTGGAGTTAGGAACTTAAAGGGGGTTTCTGACAGGGCATAAAGTGTACTGTCTGACAAGCCTGGCAACAAATTTGCACAAATAATTCCTTGTCACATGTCCCGCAGTAAAACTTATACCCACGATAGTTTTAATAACACCCATGAGCATTTAAATGAAAGCGATGTTAAGAATAGAAGACCTCAGATTACATGAACAAGATTCAGCTTAATATAAAATATAAGTGTACATTATACGTTTTTTTATATATATTTAGACATTTTTCATGAAATACATTTATCCATACCGAGTTATTTTAATAATTTATTTAATTTATATCCATTTAGTCTTCTGTTTCATTCCTTTTAATGTTTTATTGTAAATGATTGATTGTTGACACCGACCGTAATTGGATGAAAAACAACAAAATGGCTCCTTCGTCCACATTAAATGAAATGTTAGCATAAAGCAGTTCAGTGGGACGCACTGCATGCTCACCATTTTCCTTTAGAGTAACGCAGGTTTACATCTTGTCACGTGGTTTTCACATCCCACCAACACCATTATTTTAAAAAGCACGCGTCATAATAATCGCTATTTTGGTAATACCAATTTAATCTCGGAGACATAAAACCAGGACGCAATTTGGCATTCTACTTACACTTACATTCGTTTCGGCGTTTTTAAATGTGTTGCCTATAGAGGGAAAGAGAGGAGGAAAGAAAAAAAAACAAAAAGACAGGGAGAACATCCACCATGCTGGAAGATGGACCAAGAGATGCAGAAAATGGAGATGGATAAGGGGGAGCAATGTATAAATATTAAATTTTGCTACATGTCACAAACATAAAACAGCCAAAAAGAATACAGACTCACCATATGATTGGCGCTTTCCTTAAAACCGAATATCCCACGCCCTGCAATTTGGATATATTAAATACCGCTGATTGTGCAATTACCAACGCGCCTTCCTGAAGTCCCCCGTCCCCCTCCTGCTCATTTTATTTGCCTTTCCTGCCTTTACAATTGAGCTCCGATCGCAGCGACACGGAGACCGAAAAGCATTTGCACGCTATTTCTGCACGCTGTTGCGATCGCAGAGCCGCTGCATGCGTCCCCTGTCCTTTTGCCCTACATCGCCATGCCAAAGATGGAGGCGCGCCGTTCACCTGTCGCCCAACATGCGCAGTAATTTCGCCACACAGCGACGGAGGCGCGAGGCAGATAAGCAGCGCAACATGCGAGTGCTCGAGCGTCGTGCTCAGTGCGGCGCTGCCTCGGCTGCTCTCTATCGTGATGTTTAATGCTTTAAACGGACATCAATTAGAGAAGTCACGGAAACGTTACAATATCTGCCGAACATCAGCTTCGTTAACGTGAGCATAAATCAATTAAAATGTTTTACGTTGAAATGCACGTTTTTGTTAACGGCCAACTGCACTGCAATTGAACTGTTATCCACAGGTGCAATGTCTTAGTAAAAAGAAAAAGTTTTAAACATCACAAAAAAGTTTATTTACCATCTTATTTTCTTTTAATTTCTACTCTGGTTATTCAGCTTGCTGTTTTTCGCTACATATAAATACACTTAATACAAGTTGCATTCATCCTCATTAAATATAATCACACGTCACCTGGCTGCAGCATTACAGCTATGGACTCTCTTTTTCTCCTAGTGGTATCAGTCTTGCGAACACCGTTCTTTTTGGATTTTTGTTGTGTTCCGTGTCCCGTTCAGCTGATTTTCATTGCAAAGATTGAGCTTCCGCGAGAAGCAGAGAGAGATAAGCGGGTCGTAACCGGCGTGAGCACGGCTGCAGTGTCTCCTGCCAGTGCTCACAGTGGCTGGGTCCAGGCCAGTTAAGCTTGGGGGCAGAAGCACAAAAAAAGGAACCTCTACAGGCGCAGAAGGCCGGCATGTGGGTGCGTGTGTCTGTACAGCCTCATGCCTCACAGACATTAATGGCATCGATTTCAGAATAAAATTGTTATCCTTGGCACTGTGCTTTTCTACTTGATGAACATGTCAGGAATGGAGTATTACAGGAATGTTTCAGCGATGTTTATTTCAGCATTGAACCTGGGGTGCTGGGTAAAGGGAACTCAACGTTTCTGGCTAATTCTATTGCAGATACACCTCTGTGAAGAATGTGTGCAACTCATAACATGCAGAAGATGCTGTGCGGCAGGTTAGCTTTCCGTGAAGTTTGTAGTCATGGACCTGGACTCAGTGTCCGTTGCAGGCTTTTACATGAAAAATGGCAGAATCAACTGGTATATTTGTTGTGAGAGAAACTCTGTGTCAATTGGTCAACAAAACAAGAAACGGGGAAGAGGAGCAGGAGATAAATCCCTGGTAATTAGGAGAATCAAAGCACTGAATTTGCTGACAAAGTAGGAGAGCATTAAGCGGACAGCAAAGATAGCACTGTAGTGTGGGCCTTACCGTACTGTTCACACTAAAAGGAAGTGGGAGAAAAGAAGATACGGCCAGAGGTGGGGAGTTCAGGTGCTTAAAAAGCAAAAATCCAGGCCAAGATTTTGTTTCATCCAACCAGTTGAGGACACTGTAACTGTGACTCTTTATACTCAGCTGGTTGGCTGAAACAAAATCTTGGTCTGGATTTGACTTAATGTACCTGAACTTTTCCACCTCTGGAGACAGCTATAGGAGGAAAGGGCACAGGGTCTCTGGCAAAGGGTGGAGGCAGGACAGGATGAAGGCGATGGTCTTCATGCATGTTATGGAAACGCCACCAAAGGTCATGTGATCTCTGCGTGTCTGCCATTGCAAGGGGGCGTCACATCTGCAGATGTTGCCTAAATGTCTCTGTACTCCATAAACATGTGCCACATAGTAACTGTATAAACATTTCAAGGGATTTATTTTGGTAATTCCCTTGTTTGGATGCTTCTAGGTAAGATTATAATAAAATACCTGAACTCCACGGTTTAATGCAATAAAAAAAAAACTTCCACTACACAAATAAGTGAGGCAGAACAAAGTTTAAAACTACAGGATTTCAAGATAATTGTGCATGTCTAAGTTTAAGTAAATGTTAGGCTCTACCTGCCTTTTGTTGCCAGAATGACAAGCAGAATCCAACCCAGATTTGTCCTTTATCTCACCTCCACGCTCAATTAGCATGCAGATCCAGTCACGGTAGGACTGGGTGTGGGATCCGCACAGGCACACAAGCAAGAGAATAACCAGCACAATGCTTCTTCTGTGGGAAGGGATTAGATTATGTGTGATACTGTTATCGTTAATAATTCATCATTCATAATATTCTAATTTGGAGCATGAATAAATTCAGTGCAGTTTGAATAAACACTGAAGCAGAAATGTCAAACTAAGCTCACGCGAACGGCTTTAGAACTCTCCGGGCCTTTAATACTCCGTGCTCTGTGATTGGTCCAGAGTTAGAAGCAATCGGAATTTAATGTAAAAAAAAAAAAAAAAAAGCAACAAGCAATAAGCTTGATCTGCTAAATAGTACTGAGTGGTTCCCTACGGCCATAGATGCCACATGATAGCCATGCAGAATGGGATAAATACGATCGGCCTGTTAGCCGCTTAACTTGGTAGCGGAAGGCTAATCCGGCCAATGTGATCGTCATAAATTAAATTGTAGCTTCCAGACATAACCACCAGGTGTCTCTAGCCTCAAAGCAGTTTCTCCTGTTTATTTGCAACCATGTATTTTGATTGAAATGAGTAAAGATTAATGTAGAAATCGTTTTCAACCACCCCCACCACAGGAAGGGTAGAGGATGGATAGACAGTTGGATGGATAGATAGTTTTCATATTGTTTTTATCATGCTTAACAAACTTCCAAAAGCACAAGATGGTGACCCGCTTTACTGCATAATCTCAAAAATACCTATAATAATACATACTATAAACAAATAATCTCATTTACTGTATGTCTTTGCAACTTTAAAATATATGAAAATGTTGGTTATTGACCCCGTGACCCTGCATAGGAAAAGCGGGTACAGAAAATGGGTGAATGGATGTATGGATGGATTTATTTAATCCCTTGGGTAGTCTGGTTTCCTCCCACAGTCTAAAGCCACACAGTTAGGTTAAGGGGCATATCTAAAATGTACCCCGTGTACCCCGACCCCGTGATGGACCAGCATCCTGCCCATGGTATACCCTGGCCCCGTGCCCTGTGATGGGCTGGCATCCATCACAATAGATTTCTATATTTTGCAGGAGAAAGGTTTAATGCAGTAATATGGCATCATACATCGCCGAGATACACACGTTAATCACGTTAATGGCATAGCAGACATTTATAGAGGTCCGCTGCTGTGTTTTTCAGCTTTCCGTTTATAATACTGGATACCTTTGGTTATTTTTCAAACACCCAGTTGATTCACGCAGGACCACCAGGAAAGCCACAGACAAAACTGTGAGGGAGGGAGAGGGAGGTGCTGACATGTCCTGCAGACTGGACTGCAATGTGATCCTCTCCTTTAAACAAAAGCATGTAGCCCGCTTTCCGCTCGACTGGGCATCGTTACAGCCGCACATCACCGACACGCACATAGGTGTTGGCTTTCAGTCTTGACAGTCAGTGACTTTTTCAAACATTTGCTTTTGATTTTTTTTTCCGGGTAAAATGAGGGCCCCCGCTGTGCCTGCTCAGGTTCACCGTGTCACCGTCCTCGGACACCGTGTTTACACCATGTCTCTGCTATTCCTCTGCATGCCGAATGCGGGCTAAAGCGGAAGGCTGCGCTGATTTCACAGATGGCGCAGAAATAATTAAAAAGCACATAAGTCATGGAACATTTATTGACCCGGGGAAAGGACTGAAAGTAAGGAGAGAATAATTAATGGCATGGCGAAGGGCTTTGGAAGGTTATAGGCGAATTCAATAAGAAAGCTGTGTGCATTACAATGAACAAAACGTATTACGCAATAGAAGACAGCGACATTCTTATATCCATTCATAGAATGCCCTATTTTCTATAGACTTAGCAAGTCCACTTGATTATCCATCCATCCATTAGGCTATCTATACCGCTTTATCCATCTGGGTCGCGGGGGAGCTGTAGCCAACACTTAATAATAATAATAATAATAATAATAATAATAATAATAATTATTATTATTATTATTATACTAATAATAATAATGATTATTCCCATATTCACTTTTGCCGTCTTATGCTGCTATCTGTTTTCTACAGGCCTATATGCGTTTATCCAGCTGCCTATAATTTATGTATAGTAATTATTTAACTTCACCTCCAGAATCCCATGCGGTCTGCTTTATCAGCTAGGATGGCTCTCGTGAAGCACTAGAGTCTCTATAAACCGAGAGAGGAAAGGCGGCGTCTTAATGGTTAACGCGTCTCCGGGGAGTTTCCTTGGGATCTTAAGTTTGACTTTATCGGCAGCACCTGTTGTGTCAGCAGTTGGCGGACCGCTGGCACCGCGAATCCGGGCTTAGTCAGCGCGGCAAATGGAGCCGGACCTCGGCACGGCATCAGGAGTCAGCTTTCCCCGGTCCCCACCGCCTGCGGCTGATACATCCGCGCAGCGCCTACTTTCGCCCTCAGTGGCATACTTCTGAAAGCACTTAAATCTTGGGAAAGGAGACACTCACAGTGGGAAAAGTTATGGGAAACGACCAGTGATCGCAGATGATTTACATGCTTATTCGCGGGAGTTTCTGATCTTTTACTGTAAATGCACTGGACGATTGACCCTGTTGACTTCCATCTGATCAACAGATTTTTGCTTTTAAACTGCATTTAACTGGTATCTGTTTCGGATTCTGTGTATAGTCTCCATGAATTCAACAGGTGTCGGCTGTAGCCTATCAGTCCCATTGCACTGGATACAATAACACGGGAGGTAGCCTAACTGAAAGACTTTGTGGTGACTTTTCCCGGGAAGGACTTTTTGGATGGGATTATGCGGATACCACCCTGCGTGTATTGTGTGCAAATGCGCTCCAGGCGAGATCACCTCGCATGGTGAAATAAAACGCGGACCCAGAGTCTCCAAGTGCCTCGGATTTGCCGTCCACCACAAAGCCAAATGATCCTGTCATTGTTATTCCTCCTGATATCTTCTAGCCCACAGCATGGATCGGAAGCTGAGTCCAGCTTCAACGGCAAGCTTCAGCACAGCGGTGTAAAGGAGCCGAACGGTGAGACGGAGTTTCCGATGCCGCTGCCGTCCGGCCCGGTTCTCTGCGGGATTCCACTTGGTGTAAAGGGGCGTTAAAGTTGTCACATAGTTGCCATCTCCCAGCTTTACCTTAAACATTGTTTTAAACGTAATTAGGGCTGAAATAGAGGTCTCGTGTACATTAATCAGAAAACCTTCATTTATAGTGGTGCACAGAGGGGAAATAACTAAATCTTACTGAGATCCCCTGAGAAATTATTTCTTTATGACCATGAAAGGCTCCATGCCAAACTGCCCGGTCAGCTCTGTGTAATTTTCTTACTGCGCGACAAACGACTCGATTTTCAATGTGACATTTATATTACGTATAAAATTATCTGTGCATAATCTTGACAATAACCGCGAATAAACGTTGTGTGAGTACAGATACAGTATCAAGTATAGTCGTGTAAATAGTCCAGATTATATCTTACGCGGAATTCTATATTATTGTGAGGTGTTGTTATTTAAACTCTCTTGATTAATCTTGTGTTGACAATGAGAACTTCTTGGTTTAAGGTTTACTCTACATGCATCTTTATGCAGGCCAATAAGTAATCCTGGGTCTGTATAGTATGTCATATCCCATAAGTGCGGGTCTTTTATCTGCGTTTACAAGCAGTCTATATATAATAATTATAACAATAATAAAACACAAGCAGGGGTATGACTTGGAAATGAATTAAACACACTAAGCCACACAGAGATCGTGTTTTATATCACGAATGTTACTGGATCTCTTCTTTATACCATTCCCAGTATCTGACAGCACACCACCCAGACACTCGGATCATACTGAAGTATAGGGCACGTGTAATATCCGTGCTTCCTGAAGAACTTAACCGGCCAGGTTTCCAGACAATGAGCACATAATGCTTGCTTGGAAATTTTTGCCTGCTGAATGTTTATTAGCAGACGCTGGGCGGTGACCACAGCCACTTAATGAGCATGCTGGAAAAATATGCAGCGTCGCTTCAAATGTATAAAGAGCGCCATTAAAGCAGGCTGCAGCATCACCACCAATCCACACGTACATTCTCAGATTGACATTACTTACAGAATGCAGAAAATCGGTACGTGCATTTTCTTTTTTTCTCTTTTAATAAGAGTAAAAATCGACATAGTTACTGAACCGTTTCTCGTACGAAGGAAACGCCCATCATCGCAGTGTGCTGATGGAATGACACCTCCAGTCTGGAGGTGCTGATGATCAAAGCGATCCGCTTAGGACGCCTGTCTGGCTGAGGACGTCCTGACCATGACCCTGACCAGTCCTTACTTCCCATTTACCACCATCTCTGACGTCACCGGACGGTTCCAGGACATTGACTTTAAGCGCCGTACTTAAGCTGCCGGGGTCGGGAAAGTTTTTACATACATCTTTGCAGTTTTCATCGGAGAGTGGGGGAGGGGCGTTAGAGGACCCTAACCCCCAGCCCCACCAAAGATACGAATAATTTAATATTTTGCTAATGGTAAGGATACATTTCTTTGCCTGCCTTGTAGCGCAGTCAACATGCCACAGAGTCAGTATCCTATGAATGAATTTTCGTTAACACTGTACTTCAGACGTCACAAATAATATAACAATACACTCTTACGTAATGTATTAACCAGAAAGTTATGTATGGATCCCATGTTCGCTCATCATTAATCAGTCATAAGGGTTCATGTATTTTATGCAGTGACTATATTTGTTCATGAACCCTGCACTGTAAATGTTTGGATATTTGCAAACCGTTTTATGTTGAGTTTTCCAAGATTTGAACCAAACCCGGCCCGAGATCAGCTCTGACATCGATATTAACGTATAACATGTCGGCAGCGCTAACGTAAGAAGAGCCTGGCCACCTTGAGGTCTCATCACCAGCGGCAGCAGTTTTGGTTTTCATGTTGATTACAGTCTGAAGCCTTGTGATTGGAGTAAAATGCCAATGTTATACATCTAAGCTGCGGCTGAACACTGACGTGCGTGCAGCTAAATGTTACACACGCTGAGTAGAACTCCTATGTAAAAACGTCTGATTTTATAAATAAATATAGCTTTATTTATTAAAGTAAGAAGTTCCACAGTGCAGCAATGGAAACAAACTGGTGATTAATACAGATGAATTTGACAAAGACACCTAATACAAATAATAATAATAATAATAATAATAGAACATAATAGAAGTCCTTAAACAATGTTTTGTGTGTCTGAAGATGTCCAATGGCATCTGAGCGATGAAGGGGAAGGAGTCAAAGACAAGAGTCTGGTTGTGCAGCCAGATGGGACAGAGTCACGACGTCCTTATATGGATGCAGAGTTGGGCCCAGACTGCAAGGGTCCCAGCAGTAGGAGCAGAGTTTAAAAAAAATACAGTAGTTTTTGTGGATAGTTTTCCTACAGAAATCTGAATGTCTGACATTATTTTCCTTTCAAATTTACTATGAGGAAATGATTGTAGGAACATCAGTGGTTTGGAATTCTTTTTAAGGATGATGTTATCAGACAAGCGGTGAGTACGGAAAATGAATTAGTTTGGTGCTGGACCGTGAAAAGCCCGCTCACCATGTGGGCATGGAGCCAGCCGCTTTGGGACAGGCCACACTCCTACAGTGAGGCATTGGTGTCCTGTAGCACTCACTCCCACCAGCAGGGGTGCTGGTCGTCAGAAATGAGGTTTTATTTGCCGTTTGCACCGGTACAGGTACATTGGAATCCTTCAGCTTTCACATATCATATGTTCTTGTCCATGTCACACACACACACACACACACACACACACACGGAGGTGAGAGCGAAGCTTGGGGTTGGAGCTCAGGGTCGGCTGTTTGTATGGCGTCACTGGAACATTTCTGGGGGGGGTTAAGGTCCCAATGGACACGTGACTGTTCTGCTGCGGATGGGAATCGAACCGGCAACCTTCCGAGAACAGGTACAGAGGTCTAACCCACTGAGATAGCTTGGGCATGACGTTAACCAGAGATAATATTCTGTTCTCTCTTGTAAAATGATGGCAGAGGTTCGATCGACTCTCTATGTGCCGTTTAACGTGTTGATTGAAGTATTGTGTTTGCAGTCATCCCATAAATGTAGGTGTAAATGAAAAATTAAACGAATGGGATTATTAAAATGTGCTACATTCATTGAAGTACTGAGGGTAGGTCTGGTTGAGTCAGCAACTACTGCCTGAGGAGCTCATCTTCCTGCTGCCATTTACTGTGCACGCAGACACTATGATGGTGTAATTATACTGTGTTTTACACATTTTTTCCATTTTGTTGTTCGCTACCTTTCTGGCATCGTTTTGTTAGTGACGAGGGTCCAGAGCTTTCAAAAGCCTCCATAAACCACTGGAATCTCCGTAAATGTTTTTAAACTAGTCTTAAAATGGATATTTGCATGTAGTCCCACTGTCAGACTGCAGTGATGTGCTTTGCTGTCAGGCGTACAGTGGGGAGTGCCGAGATGTTTCACTGGATTCCGCCCAGGGTCATGAACCATCAGCCACATTCAGTTAGTTGAACGGCCAACTGATATTTCAATCCAGCCAATAGCCTTCTTCAGAATTGAGTATGACCATGTAAATGTCAGTGACCAAAAAGCAATCCAGTCCTATGCTGCGAAATCCAATTTGCATGCATAAAACTGCCGTCGTGAAAATATGAGGTAGGTCAGGGTCACGCCGCGCAAAACTTAGGGAGCTTGTCGGCCAGGAACTAATTTAGTACTTGCACACTGGCAGCATTGCGTCTTCTGTGGGAAATGAGGCTTGGTGGGTGGCAGAGAATGAGTATTCGGGCGTTAAAAGGGGAAGGCGGAGTTAAAGGGGAAGGCGGAGTTAGAGGGGAAGGCGGAGTTGGAGGGGAAGGCGGAGTTAAAGGGGAAGGCGGAGTTAGAGGGGACACCAGAAACCGCCTCAAGCAGCATTTATATCTACTAATGCGCCAGAATGTGTGGTAGTCAGCTCTGCAGACAGGGTACTGCTAGTTGGGCATGATCCCCCTAGATTCGTACCTATCATTTGTATTTTTTTTTTTTTTTATAGAAGTGAACATCTGTTCAGCTGTTGCTAATTACCCCAAATGGATGGCTGCATTAAAACAGCCGAGCAGACCTGCTGGCTAATGAGATTTAATTGACAAAACCAATCGATCTTGCCTCCCCCATTCGTCCGGTTCTTTCAGAGAAGTCCAGGACACTTGGACGCGGGTTTGTTTTGCTTCCCTAAAGCTTGTTTTCCACGGCAGTTTAAAGTTACACGTTCACAGGATCCCTGTTATCGGAATTTTACAGAGACTTGTACTTTAATTGGATTTTCTCATTAAATTTCTAAGCTCTCACACACTCGGCACTTTGGGAAATGTTGTGTCAGAGCAAAAACCTTGAAAGTTTATGTTTAGAGGTAACCATGCAGCATTATGATGTACAATATAAAGCCGAAGAACCTGCAAGTGATTATATACACTGACGAGCCAAAACATCATGTGACCACCCCATGTGAGTCGAATACTGTTGACTGTCTCTGAAGAAATGGGCAGAATTTTCTGCCGTTTCTGTCAGATTAACCCTTCTGTTGCTTTGCATCAGACATGATAGTCTTCATTCACATCCTGCATCAAACACCCTGTTGGCAGTTCGTGGTTTTTTTCCTCCTCAGACCACTCTCAGTAGGTACTCCCCCCGGCTCACAACCATGTCATCTCAGCGATGCTCTGACCCAGTCGTCTGGCCATAATGATTTGGGCCTCATCAAAGATCTTTATCCCAGCCCATTTCTTCTGCATTCAGCATGTTGACTACGAGTATGGAATGTTAGCTTACCATCTAATATATCCCAGACCTTGACACACACTGTTTTTACGAGACAGTCAACATGAATAGTTTCACATGGGAGAGGTCATAATGTTTTGGCTCATCGGTGTGATACGAATACTATGCAAACTCTATGCATCTCAGCGATTTGAGATGTGTTTGTGGATAAAATGACCTTTGTTTCATTTTTGCAATTAGTTAAAACAGAAATCAATCTAGAAATGAGAATCTAAAACAGAACCAACCGATCGCTACGTGCTGCGCCTGGGATTGTTCCGAAGCTCTCGGGCAGATTCGTTTCTGGGGACTGAAATTTGACATTAATGGCAAGTTGCGGAGTCGGCATGTTTTTAGGTGAGGGAGCCATTCGTGGTGCCACTACGCCTGTCGAGTGACACCCTTGCCAGTACGGGTGACAGCCTGGTTTTGGCACATGAGTCCTATTACACCTGCATTATATAAGGAGAAAAATCAGTGCAAGTCAAATCAGAAATGTCACACAATGCAGGTAATGGTGTAATGTAGGCCTCAAATTGGGGGGGGGGGGTTATGAACGAAACATTCTCTCCTTTTCCATGGTGTCATTGTCGCTTCCATTCACTGGCCGCTCCTTGAGCTCCCTTGGTAGATTAAAGGGTGTATTTCACAATGTCCCAAAGTCATTTATCTTCCTCATACTCATTCCTCTTTAGAGTGTCACCGACCCCATATGCTGTCACTGGGTCAGTGTTTGGGGTTAACCAACCAAAAGAAGCCATTCCTGTTCACATCAAGAGCAAAGAAAAGTTTATAAAAATCTCTTCAACTCCTTCTTTCGACCGCCCACTCAGAAGTCGGTTGAAAGGCGCTGACAAATGCAGCGTTCCAGTGCGTACCAGGAAACAATCAGTGAGTGTTACTGTGCATTTCAGCCAAGGCCTGTACAGAGATGGGATTCTGTTCCTTTGTTTATGTTAGCCGATTATTAGCGTTTTCTGTTTTATGAAAGAGACGTCAAGAGAAGATAAAGGACTTGTGGGTGCTTCTGCCAGTAAATTCAGACGGGTAAGAAATAACCAAGGCTATAGGAGACCACAGTGGATAAGCGAGCATCCTCGGTGGGAGAGAACTCGAGATTTAGACAGGATTTTAGTTCACAGAACAAGTGGGATTATTGTTATGATATTATAGTTTTGATTAAAAAATGTATTTAACATTTTTACAATGTGCAAATAAGCATCTCTAATTCTTTGTTATTCAGACACGTCGACTGATGCATCGCTATCGGTTTACAGTTGCTAATCGTGTTTGCAGTTTAAATAATTTCAAAACAAAGCGCTGTACTGAAATTGCATGGAACCGTAAACCCAAACCCGAGGTTTGTACCTACCCATGAATTTTGTGTGCCTTTTCACCAGTAAATGTTTGGATGCGTTTGGTGGTTTTTCGGAATGTTTCACTGCAGATGACTGTCTGACTTTACAATAGGGACCCTTTCGAAAGGAAACAGGAAGTCATGTGACCCTTCCTGAAGGAAACAGAGGAAGTCATACATTTCAAGGAAATGGAGAGGACGGGATTTTTAAATAATGCGTTCCTGAGCGGGAACATAGATGCATGGCTTTTGTTTGTATTTGACTTCCTGCAATTGAGAGGAGCGCTGGCAAGATGTTTGTGCAGCTTCCAGTCAGCACAGACCTTCTAATGATTTTTGCCTACCCGCTGATTGGTGTTTTGCATGTTTCGACGTCTGTCTACGCGATGTGAACATGTCGGATTCCTGCCGTGTGTCGGCCACTTTGAACTGCTTTTCAGCAGCGAACCCTTCATCAGTAACAACATAACAAGTCGGTGCTTTAATCACGCAGGATTAGAACAGCAGTGTTTTTTTTTCTTCCAAATTTTTAAATGTGCACTTGGAAGACTCTGCTTCAATGGGGGGGCTGATTCTCGTACTGAATAGTTGGATATTTTTCAGCTTAAAATATCTCTCTAGAAATTTCATACAGATGTAGCCGTAGTCGCAGTAAGTTAAGAACTTAAACACGTATTACATGATGTGCTGGACTTTCCATTTCTTGAAGGAAAGTTTATATCTACAGTCACTGTGCTTTCGGAGCAGCTACTGCGCAGCTTTGACTGGTATCAGGATGATGGATGAGCTGATCGACTGTGCAGGAAGCCTGTAGAGCTTGAGGCCAGAGTTCATTCTGAAGTAACTGTGTCAATAACTAGCTGCACACACCTTAAATGCAGACATTACGCCGGTTGTGTCAGGCTAAGAATTCAATGATGCATAATTAGTTAATACCCTCGTACATTCCCGACATCAATAGGTCTAACAAGACCCTCATTTGCAGAGATATAAAGAAAGTCTGACTTTGTAACATGAGCTTGTCTTCCATGTAAAAAAAAAAAAAAAAAGGATTATCCCATTGACCCAAGAAGAATGTGTCATTCTACATGAGGTCTGGTTGCTAAGATACAAAGTTTGCTGTCAGGGACGTTAGTTATTGTGTCATTTCTGGATTTTGAAAAACTGGACCTTGACCACTTTTAATAAAGCCACCTCTGTGTGCTTCAGGTTACGGATAGCTGATGCCTGGGCTTAATGTCAGAAGGTCTGGAGGAATATTAAGTCCATTTATTGTTGATGTTACTGTGGTTTTTGAAGTATAACACTTGACTTATGACTTATCCCTTATAGCCTTGAATATGGAAAAAAAAAGACATTTTTACTGGCTTCAGAAGTGAAGTGAAGCCTGAGTCATGGAGCCGAATGTGAAAAAGCCTTTTGATAGCTCAGGGTACCCATCAAGGGAAGGGGAACTGCGTGAAGAGGCCTGCTTAAGCAATAAGCCAGGAACCTGAACACGGTGTTCAGGTGCTCCCAGTGCACTGCTCCTGCCTCTTCATTACGTCAGTACACTCTCCAGGGACCAACACAAACGTAATACTCCACACCAGGAAGTAAGCTGATTCTCTAAGTGCAAGAGCCTTCAATTTCAAGTAAGGATAACCAGAGTGTGAAAACAGATTATACATATCTGCTTTGCATATAGATATGTACATACAAAGCTAATTGGTAGTATATTAATACATTATCTACTGTGTTATCTATATATGAAGGATACAAGAGGTAGATCCAAAGAGTTTAAATGTTAAATTTTTCGTATTTTAAAATATAAAGCTAGTTGTGCAGACGGCTCAGAGCTCCACACCCATTAATTCACAAATGGTGCTTTTCCACTGGCAGCGACACTAACACAGCGGACTGAACACATTTGGGTCATGGTTAAAGCCCGTTAGGAGAGATCGCTGGAAAAATGGAAGAGAGTAAAAGGATGCAGTGATAGAATCATAGAAGTTTGACAAATATTCTTAGGCAAAAAATACAGATACAGATACACATATCCAGTCATTCCAAGCTTTACATAAAGCGTTACAAAATCCGATCTAAATCCCAGTCAAAGGGGATTTAAGCGTCAAGCCCAGAATATTTAACCGCATAAACATTCAGCGATTTCAAGTGGCCAGGCGGTGTCTGTGTTAATGGAAAATGCACAGCCAGTGTTTTCAGACTGAACCCACCAGCAATAAATATTTGAATGCAGGCCAGGAATTTACTGCACCTGCAGCTACTACCAGATTTAATAAAGAACAGATGCAGGAACAATGGCACAGACATCAAAAGCATCAACGTTTTGGGCAACTTTAATCACTCATTGGGTTTTGTAACCGTTGTCAGGGGTATTTACCATATGAAAGTCGTTCTTCAAAAGTGATTTGAAATATGTGGAGGAGAGTCATCAACGAAGAAATACACAGAGCATAAGAATTTGGCTAAAAGATAATAAATAGTAATAATGATATTAATACTTTTTTATAACGGCATATATATATATGAAAATAATCCATTATGTGCATTTCAACATAACTGAGGTTTCAAACACATTCATTTTCATGGGATTTTTATAATAATGATTTTACAATCATTTCTACGTATTCCAGCTGTGATGAGAATTGAGGTTCGGTGCCGCTTGCTCTGCGTCTCTGAGTGTGTTTGCCGTCCAGTGTGCTTCAGTAATGGAAAGATTCAGGCCTTAGATAGGCTGTGGCACGCAGCTTTGTGGGCGAGCGCCTGAACTCAGCCGGCGGCCTTGCGGTCACACTTCCACCTGAATAAGGGCTTCACTTCTTCTTCAGACCAGCCCGGGGACGGCCAGGCTTGAGGCTAATGACCCCGCAAAATGAACCGCTTCTTTCATAGGTAATATCACAGGAAATGCCACCAGCTTGCCATAAAACAGAAGACGTACAGTACAAAAAAATCACCACCTAAACTAAAAATGGCTAAAGTTTCAATATTGTTATTGAAATTAACATCCTAGGTTGTTCTAGACTGTGGTTCTTGCCATGTTTATCTGGAAAGAAGCTTCTGTTCTGTTCTTGCTTTCTGTTGGCGCTCCGCATCGTGGTTGATGGATAGTTGTATGACAAATGACAGCCTGACATGTCTCCCTGCTTCTAGCTGATCGTCTCCCTGCACATTTTTGTAACATTCTGCGTTTTTGTACGTTGGTCAGTTACACTGTGGACAGCCATGTGCTCAAGCGTAGAGCTGATCGGAACCGCCCCCTCCTCCATAAACATCTCGCGCCGTGCGTGGGGCCTGCGATCAAGAGATCATGGGAGTTTTACTACACAAAGATATTCTGAGGGCAGAACAAAAAAGGTCTGGTTCAGAGAGATAAGCAATCATATTGTAGAGGTGGCAGATTGTAGAAGCAACTAGAGGAGGCAAAACCAAGAGATCCGATTGGTTGATTCTACCTCCTCTAATTGCTCACACGCACCTCCTCTACAATCTGATTGGTTATCTCTCAGAACCAATCATTTTTCATTCTGCCCTCCAAATGTTTTTGTGTAAGTAAAACTCCCATGAGCTGATCAAGTCAGGACGGGGAGGGGGGCCTTAACGAGTGAGCGAGGGAGAGAGAGAGAGAGGGAGAGAGAGAGCACTTCAAGTCAGCACCAGTCAAGAGCACAAAAAAGAAAAAAACGAAAGCATGCAGAAGCAGCTGATGCACTTGCAGGTCTGTTTAGAAAATGAGTCTAACTTCCAGTAAGTTAGCTAAGGTCACCTCAGTGGCCACTTAGGGCCGCTACCTGGTGCCTGGTTTACGGAACGATATTTGTTTCGTATTTTATACATCATGAGTATGAAAATAAACAATCAAGAACTATAATCAGTTTTCTCCTTTAAAAAACAATGACACATTTGCTGAGCGAGCCACTTAGCATTGGTGAGAGGGAACATGGCTTCTGCTTTGCCACCTCAGATGTGAATGTCCGTGTCTGTGGCTGGAGCAATGTGTCTGTGAGGCTTTTCCTGTCGCACACGGCAGTGCGTGGTGATGCCGAGCGACGTGCCGCCGGAGAGAAGTGCGATGTCAACATGAGAAGGACGATCCAGAGTACTGCGCAATATCTCGAGCCCCACGCATCACCCGAAGCAGGCATGGCGATGAATGATGCATCGCTGCCATTTCAAATATGCTAATTTGATTAATAATAAATATGCAGAATAGTGATTCGGACAGAACTACATATGTGCAAAATCATTAGTAGCATAGGGGACTTGGAATAACCAGAGCTAACAGGAGAAATATTCATTTCATTTTGTTGTAATTAAGTTTGTGATATGTGCTTCTTTGGGGGGGGGGCGGGTGCATAGGGCCCTGCAATGGGAATCATACCTCACAGCCGGCATAAAGCGCAAAAGTACGCAGACGTTTTATTAACAGGTGGGAATAATGATTTTACCTATTTGTGCATTATTTTGCAGACCGAATTTTATGAAAACACCATCTCACACCAGCAAGTCTTTGTTTACGATTAACTGAAATAATTAGCAAAACCTTTTAGCGTGTTATCGTCGATTTCAGTGCAGTATTTTGAGTCTATATGTTGAAAGAAGCAAATTAGTGTTTGATGGCCTTAGGCAGAGGCCCTTTCTGACTCCTTCTGGCCTCTTCCCTGCCGGTCGCACCTCGCAGATCCATTTCCCGGACGTCTGAAGTGGATAATCACACGAATCATTTCAATTACATGAATCTTAGTGTTTCTTCCGCCGTGCCCAGACCGTAATGTGGACCACGCCGTCGCGCTAAGAGCTTTGCCGCTCGTGCCGTGAAGCGACAGCGGGTCCATGGTGCTTTCCGACAGACGGAGGAGGAAAAGGCTGAGGAGAAGACAGAGACATCAGAGGATGACGGAGGTTCGCCAAAGGATTTGTGAGAGGATCTGCTGGAACATGTGGGAGCAGAAAGCGACTCTCCAGCGAGCGCGAGGGAGAGCAATAAAAACACAGCCTGCTTATATAACCTGAAAAAACAGCCTGCACTCAACTAAATGTTAGTGGATGTGATTTTCTAAATGTCCTCACCTCATTGTCCACCTCATAAACCACCAGTAAAAAGCGATTTCTGCTTCCTGCGATGTCTGCCGTGGTTGACCTGGTAGCAGTAATGGCCGGTAAGGAGAAAGCTTTTTTAGAGGGTAGGGCTCCGGGTTTTCTGGCGCCCTAGGCGAGATTCTATCGATCGTCCCTCCCCTCCCCCACCAGCAGTAGAAAACAACCTTTCTCATTTATATTAAGAACATTTCAGTAGTACTGCGTATATGGCTGTATATACTAGCCAGCTCACCTCTGTTTCACAAGAAAAGTACCAAAATATTAAAATTAGTGTAAATAACTATTGTTACGGAACGCAACCAGAGGTATTCTGATTTATTTCACTTGCTCATTGCTAATGAAATGACGGCCTGCGTGGCCTTTAGGGCGAGCTGGTCCTGGCAGCGGGAAACACTACATTTTAGGCAGGACATGGACACAAAATGAGAGTAAACAGAATAACCATCTGGTACAGCAGTATTTGCTCTCGGAGGAGTTCTGAGCACTGTGGTAGCTTGATTAAATCAGAGCCCAGAACCATCTCGAGCAGATCGACACGTTCTCAGCGTGAATCATTATCTCTAGGAATAGTTTGGCAAATACAAAGAAGCTCCCATGGTAAAGATGATACTGGCTGGAATACAGCCGCAAGTCGATGTTTACACGTCTGCTGTCAGTCCCGTTCATTTTCAGTTTAATAGGATCAGTTTAAGCACATCAGTGACTAGTTCCCTCGGCGAGCTTCACCGCCCGGTTCCCTTCCTCTGCCCCGACAGCCACGTTCACGCTGCTGTGCCGGCACCAGAGAGAGCACAAGTACTTCTTGGGGTGCCGGGTGAAGGTGGTCAGAAGGTGGCGCTGTAGGCAGACGCCTGTGCTGTTACACTGGATCAGCCGTAACTCTGTTCATCCCCCAATTACACCCGGCTGAAAAGTGCTGCCAGTGGGGGGGCGTATGGGCCGGGAAACGCCAGTGGGCAGAATGTGACTGGGTAGCTGGCAAAGCGCCGGTGGGCCGGCGGGGGGGCCGGCGCCACTGGGAAGGCCTGCTAAAGTCGGCCTGTAAACTTCACTGCTGTTCGCTGACCCAGGCCTCCTGGGAGACACTGCAGGGAGACACTGCATTTCAGTGATGCCTGACCACGGACCGCCAGAGAGCAGAGAAGACAAGGAGCGGAACTCCCGCATAGTACAGAGCCGCTTCCCGACAGGGTGTCACGGCGACTCTGCGGCTGCCGTTCCGCGCCTCCGCGGCTCTGGCCGTAGCTCCTTCCCAGAGTACGGGTTCCCTCTGGTTAGTGCCGATTCCTTGTCATTCGGGAGAGCCGGTGATCTGAGCGGGACCGCGGGTGCACAGTGCACGTCTGCGTCGGGCCTTCTGAACGTTCCGGCGTTTTCCCTCCACATGTCTGCACATCAAAAATGCCGCCATCAGCGCTGCACTCACAACTCTCTCCTTCTTCTGCTCAAGCAGTTTCTTTTCCTCTCTTTTTATTTAAAGGAGTTGAAGATTCCCAGCATGAGAGGATCCTCACCGTCTCAGGAGATGGAAGCATCCACAGTCCGAATTTCCCGCATTCTTACCCACGAGGCAGAGCTGTAGTTTGGAGGCTTGAAGCCCCCGATAAAGACGTACGGATCCGACTGAAGTTCGACGAAAGGTTCGGGCTCGAGGATCCAGAAGACGGGACGTGCAAGTAAGCACGATTTCACCTGGTTTAATCCAGACCTGCTACAGAAATGGCGTCCACTGTCGGATGCTTTCTAATAACCGGTGATTGATGTGTTTGTGTTGACCGTGTGCACGGAGAAGACATTGCAGTTGACAGCTTTATGGTTTAGCATCGAGATGAAGCCATTAGCTAAATTGCCTCTCTCTGCAGTACGCATTGAATATACATAAGCTTGTTCATGGATGACTGGCAAGGCAATGAGAATTCCTGAGTGACCTCATCCCGCACAGGGCCAGTGGCAGGCCATTGCACCTATTCCATAATCTTTTTTTTCCACAAAAACAATAAAATGTTTACTAGGACCTGAGCTGTTTGACGTCGGACAGTCCTAGCTGGTTGCAGGGTGGTGTGTGATTCAGTGAGTTAGGATACTGTGCCAGTGATCAGAAGGTTGCTGGTTTGAATCCTAGGATCAGCAGACAGGTTTAATTGTTCAGGTCCAGAGTAAGGCCATTAAACCTCAATCGCTCTAGGGACTGTTTACCTGTTTATTTTAGCTCAAAGGAGCGTGTCTCACGGACGAGCGAGCCCAAGGTGGTCCCCGTGGCATGCGCATCCTCGGCAGGCAGGGTGGGCCTCAGGAATCACCGCGGCCCCCCCCCCCCCCTGTAATGGGAGCCTGTTACGCGCGCGGATGAATGAGGGCACTGTGGGGTCCCCCTTTAAACGGAGGAAGTCTGCCGTGAGAGGCGGAGTGCCGGCTGACGCCCGTTTGGCAAGGGCCCCCGCTTTCAAGACGGCGCAAGTTGTGAATGGAGGAGATGGGGGAGGGTGGGGGCAGAGAGGCTTATGTAAGACCATCTGCCACTCAGGTCTGAAGGAGGCAGTAAGGGGCGTGGCCTCTGATCCCACTCTTTTTCCATCCCCCCCCCCCCCCCCCCGGCATGCCCACCTGCCTATCCTTAAGCAGACACACACGTACGGCCCAGACAGAGGGGGGTGGGGGGTGCATGGAGACGGCTCACTGCTGAGCCGCCAAGATATTCCACTCAGCACACTATGAAGAGGATCCGTGCGGAAATGTGTAGGAGAAATATGGGAGGGGCACAGTAACTGAGGCTAAGGACGTCAGCACACCGCCATCTGCTGAAACGGAGCGGAATGGCGCCCGTTTACCTGACAGAGGTGTGATCGCGGGCATTGCTACTCCTTGATAAATTTTTCATGTGATCTTGTGGAAATTGTGATTGTAATCACACAATTAAAACATCGTGAGACGTGAATCCATGTCTGAATCGCATAATCGCAGTCCTTTGCTGAAGCGGTGGACAGACTGCCGTTTACTTGCTGGCTGTGTACACGCCTTCGCGTGCCCTTTTATTTAAACATCCAAAAATAGAGCTCTCATTATGAGAGACCCGTTTGCTTAATTAAAATGCCGGGACCAGAACTAATGGGCCATTATGCTGGCTATCAGGGCCCTCGTGGTTTGCTTTATGACCACTGTTTCTAAGTGTGGTAATTACGTGGGATCATTTATGCTACCTAATATGAAACACTTTCATCATGTGGCTGTTGCCTTGGAAACTTAAGTAAATCATTGTGTTTAGAAAAGGAGATATTCGTGTTTATCAGAGGGACAGGATTTTGGGGGAACCGTGAGGTGAATGTTTCTAAGGGAGTATTCGTTTTTTGTTTTGATCATTTTAGGTACGACTTTGTAGAGATCGAAGAGCCTGCAGATGGTGCTGTTCTGGGCCGGTGGTGTGGATCACAATCTGCACCCGGAGACCAAGTGTCCAGGGGGAACCAGATTAGGATCCGTTTCGTATCAGATGAGTACTTTCCATCGGAACCGGGATTCTGCATCTACTACTCCTTGGTCTCAATGGTAAGAATTACATTACAGCAGATACAGCTGATTCATCGTCAGATAATATACCGGTTTAATATCATTTCCCTTTTGCAGAACGATGGTTCACTTCCTTTTGGTCCCTTACTTTTGGTTACTTCCTGTTGGTCCCTTACTTTTGGTTACTTCCTGTTGGTCACTTCCTTTTGGTTACTTCCTGTTGGTCACTTCCTTTTGGTTACTTCCTTTACAAGTCCACACTTTGTGGTGAAAATTCCTGAGGTGTTCGGGGCTGACTTTCTGGATCCTTCCGCATGGGTGTTTGATTCGGATCAGAGCTGCATGCGATGAGAACAAGCGGCTCGGCGTCTGGCGGGGCTCTGAGGTTGGGTGTGAACAGTCCGCGCTGGCTGTGCGCATCAGCTCAGTCACCCCAAACTCACTCATTGGCTGATTAATCCTTCCAAGTGGAAGTAAAGAATGGATTAAGGAGGTGGGAACACAGAATGGGTCCCTGTGAAACAGTGTGGGGGGGCCTCCCCCCTGCCAACGGCCACACACAGCGAGGCACAATGCAAGCCCCGCCCCCTTACGAAGCTCCAGAGTGGAGAGACTCACACTCAGACACAGACTCACACACACATACAGACTCACACTCAGACAGACTCAGACAGACTCACACACACTCACACTGAGACACAGACTCACACACAGACAGCCAATGCACCAGTACAGCTAACAGAATCACTAGTCATGTGACTCTCCTTGGTTTCTCTTATTAATTCCTTCGCTATATACTTTACCAGGTTCCATAAGCTCTGTACCTTTTGTACAGTATATCTCAATAGCGTTTGCCCCTTTAGCGTTTCAGTAATATCGCAATCTGACTGATCATTACTCAAAATTAATTGGTCTTCTAATTACCAAGGATAATTAATAATATTAATACACCTCTCAGCAGACCCCTCGAAGCGGGATTCTAACTATACGGTCCATCTGAAATTGTCCTGATTTACACGAGCACGTGAAACATAGCATGCAGAGTGAGACACCAGCCTGCAAGAAGCCAGCAGAACATTAATCACCAGACTCCCTGTGTCAGACTGACAGGGCGGCGCTGCCTGGGACCGCGATGGCAAACCGATGTCCCTGCCCCTCTCACACCTGGTCTAATGTGACACGTGGGACAAAAACCCTGCAATGTTACTTTTTGATTTGTGATACTGGCACGATTTATGCTCGGTGTGTGTGAGATTCCTGTGGATTTTTACATGTCAGAGGATTCAGGGTACATAAGAATGTGTGTAGATGGAAAACTGAACAGGTGGACGAGGGGGAGGGAGTTGAAGAAGGCCAAGCTGTCACACATCTGTAGACAGCAGCTCCAGAGACAGAGGAAGACAGTTAGGAGGTGGTACTTTCAAGCTTAGGGCTACTGTATCCTTTCCTGCTGAAAAAAAGACTTCTGGAACGAAAAGTGTTGACTGTAGGTATCCAGAAAATTATTGTATGAAGATACGCCTTTCACCATCACCGGCCAGTCACGCGGTAGCCCCCGTAACGGGACCCGCCTCTCGCCATCGCCGGTCAGTCGTGCCATGGCATCCCTTAATGAGACCCGCCTCTCGTCATCGCTGGTCGGTCATGTCGTGGCCCCCTATAACGGGACCCGCCTCTCGCCATCGCCGGTCAGTCGTGCCGTGGCATCCCTTAATGAGACCCGCCTCTCGTCATCGCTGGTCGGTCATGTCGTGGCCCCCTATAACGGGACATAAGCCAATACCAATACATTAACTAATATGTCGTGCATCTCTAAGTAATGGGTTTAACACCAGCTTGCCTCGTCTTTCAGGTCCTCTCAATCCCTAATGTGGTACGTTCTACAGTCCGTACCGGGTCAATAACTCTTCGTATTGACAAAAAGTCTTAAAGTAATTGGTTTTGAACCTGGAGGAGTTTTTCAGCTGTTCAAGGACTAATGATGTTTCAGGTCTTTGAGTACAGGTCAAAGACTAGCGGGCCCCAGCCATGTGGGATTTGATGAAACAACCTGAATATGACAGGGATGCAGAATCTGCCACAACTTGGAATTAGCACTGCCCCTAAATTCACCTCTTCCTGGGGCCCCTCGAACGGGCAGGGCTGTGGAAAAAACAATCACCCGACGCGTATTCATGAAAATGCAAAGACCGGCTGGGGATCCCGCAACGAGGGGGGTGCAGTCACTCCGTCAGTCACTCGTCTGAGGGCAGCCAGCCAATGTTTACCCACAGAATTCTCCGGAGAGATCCCCGATTCCTGACGCTTCCTGGCCTTCCATTTGCATTCCTCCTTCCCCGGGATTCCGTGCAAACGGTGGCTCTCCGTCTCCCTGCGGTTAACCGGCGCTGCTGAGACTTTGGGACGGCTGTTTATATTTAAACAGTAATAATTCCTCTTCACCACTTCCATGGAAGGAAAAAGAAATAATCCCGGCTGTAATTTTTTCGGAAGAGATTTTGGGAAATGGCAAAGCGAGGCAGAAAGGTTGTTAAAACACATCTCACAGAAGAAAGCTTGACTTTAGCAGAAACAGGAGTAAAATTAACTCCCGGGCTCCAGCCCCCACGGACTCGGGGAAGACGGCTCTGGGTTGACTGAGGGCCATTGTGCTGCCAAGCATCCTGGCCAATTACAGGCCACGGTTAACGTGGGAAAACTACAGGGATAACGACAGTGGTTTATTTGCGGGACGGGAACGCAAACAAAGGTCAGCCATCTCCAGCTATGTGATGCGGCCGCCCTTTGGTCACTGAGGGGCTCCTGCAGTGTCAGGCTGCTCACTTCGGTCACTGTCCCTCGCAGAAACACTTCTCTGCTTTGAGCGGCAAGTTTTCCGATTTCCAGTGTTATTTCTCATGTACGCAAACACGCCATGTGCGTGTGGAGCGGAATGCTTTTTCCACCTGCTTCCTGTATTTTGCTCGAAAGGAAATATGATACAAAGAAAATTAATATACAGTACAAATATAGCGATAGCAATAGCAGCACGAGAAATGGAAATAATGCGGCCTGATGGTACAGATACTCTAGGCTGCTTCTATCCATCCAGAAAATATAAACCGATTTTTGCATTTAGCTAGAAAAAATGTGGTTGGGAGGTACTTTTCTGATCACGGTGCAGTGATATTTTTCGTTAGCATGCCGTTGTAGCATTAGCGACAGACCAACAAGGCTGATCAGTCAGGGAGGATCTTTGGCCTGTCACTCCGCTTCTGGTGTCCATACAGGAGGAAGAACGAGAAGCTGTCCTCAAAGGCCAAGCCCTGCCCGACCTCTCACAGCACCACCTTCCGCACAAACCTTTAATTCTTTCACCCTGTCGCTCTTTACAGAGAGCCCTGTCGGACATGCGGCATTCTGCGGTAATTAGCTTTTAAAAACGCTGCCAGATTTAAAGAGTTAGCAGTGCCGTTTATTTGCCCGCCGCCTTTTTTGGTAATTATTCTGGTTGCAGGTGTTCCTGACTTTGGAAGTGGCTCCTTGTTAAATACCCCCCGTTTGAAAAATGGAACCTGCAGCCAGCTTGCTTGTAAAAACAACCCGTCCGTACTCGGGATTTATTTGCAAGTTCGATAAGCCTGCCTTTTAACGAGGCTGTTTGTCTCGCTGGGCCAGTGGCGTGGTAATTTAGCGCTGTGAGGTCATGCTGGGTACGGGTGTATTTTACAGTTTTTGGTCACATAATTTTGGCCTCCTGTGTTTGGCTCTTTTTTTATCTACAAGCTGAGGTCAGACCACGAAACCTCCAGATGAACTATGCTGAAGGCCGTAAACCTGCTTCCTTGACTAGAGTCACTGTTTTCAACCTCGGGAGACTTTTATAGGCGGGAGTTTCCCATACGCTGTGAGAGCCTTCATTTCCACAGCGGCCGCGGGCAGAGCTGGGGGCTCTTTCAGCGAAGGACGCCAGGGCTCGTCTTGCGGACCCCCATTTTTCTGGAAGGACCAACGTTACACTCAGAGCCGGGACTGCCAGACCCATGTAGACGCCATGGAGTTTAGAATATAATCACCATCATTAGCTTGAATGTGGGGTAAGAACAGAGAATCAGTGTGGCCCCACGCAATGCTGCCTGCAGGAGACGAACAGCGTGAAATGAAAGACGTCTCGCTTAAAAAGAAGGTGAAATGTCGTAGAGCAGAGTCTGGCGGAACGAGATCGCTAGCATGGCCGTGCGGTGACTTAACAGCCCTTAAGGATGAATCAAAGTAGGTCCGACTCCAACTTTGAAATGTTGGGTGGGCCGCGGGGCCCCACGGCGGGGGGGGGGCACCCAGTCATAAGCTTGGCCCCAGGGAGGAGCCAGGCCTGAATCAAAGGGTTTATACCACATCAAGCTACTGCATACTGATGATCGTTATTTTTAGTGCCGTAAAATTTGGCAAAGATAACAGAGAGATAGACTGCGATTACATCGTGTAATAACCAAAAAGCTTTTGCTGTTTCTTGATCTATGCCAAGAATCGTACACATTTCCAGTGATTCCGGAACTTAAATGGTACTTCTGTCCACGCGATTTAGCACAGAGTGTCCTATGTTAATCCAGTGAGCTCGGTGGGCCCGCGTCTGCCCTCCCCGGGAAAGGTCAGGCTAATTGAAAATGCTGCCATACACTTAAACCTTAATCAAACCAGCTCCTTCCGACTCAGTCTCACTTTGAGGCTCCCAACTGTTTATTTTTGAAGCTAAAAGGCCCCACCGCAGTTTCGTCCTGAGAGGAATGTGTCGTTCCCAATTACAGAATTACCCCATGAGATGGAAAGCGGTAGCTTTATGTAAACACGATTAGCATTTCCGCAGAGTTTTTATCTCGTGTGGTGTCTCTGAGGCATATTTTGCCGAGAGCTTTCATGTATCAGGTGAAAAATATCAACACCAAATTATCAGGGTTGTTAAAGGTTAGATATGTAAACTGCTTAAACTGCTTCTTAAGATTTAGCCTGTGGGGTTTTTACTTCAATATGATTCAGCAGAACAGTAGATGCATGTCAGACTTGTACAAACTGTACAAACAAACACACTCTATGTGTCTCCACAAATGATCCTTTGTCCAATAAGTTTGCAAAATTTCTACATTTGTTTGCTTATCCATCATTTAACTTTATACTTTCAATGGAATCAAAAGCAGCTAATCGGTAATATACATGACTGCGTGAAACTGTGCTTGTAAATGCAGAAAATTCCGGAAGCGGTGATCCCCGGATTGTTGCTGCCAGCCACACAGAGCTTGGAGGCCTTAGACGAGGTTGTGGCTGGCCTCAGCACCGTGGAGGCAGTCATGAAATACCTCGAACCCGAGCGCTGGCAACTGGACATGGAGGAGCTGTACAAACCGACGTGGCAGGTGCAGGGGAAGTCCTTCATCTTGTCCAGGAAGTCCAAAGGTACCTGAGTGTGTACGTCACATGTCAAAACGCAAACACTTAGCTGTCATCTGTCTGTCTGCCTGCCTATCAGTCTGTCTATCTGTCTGTGACTCCTTCTGCCTGTCTGTCTATCTGTCTATATGTCTGTCTGTGTCTCCGTCTGTCTGGCTGCCTGTCTATATGTCTGTCTGTGTCACCTTCTGTCTGTCTGTCCTATCTATCTGTTTGTCTGTGTTTTCTCTGTTTGCATTTATACTAAAACCAGTAATACCACTCAGCACAAAATATCACATAGATTCCAGTGCCTCACTGCCAGGAAGATAACCACGGACCTGTCTCTCAGACAACCCTTCCAGAACCCTCCGCCTTCGCCATTGTTACCCTTCCCAGGGCCTGATGCTCATGTAGTGTCAAACTGTTTCCCCTGAAGTCGGTGTCTTAGAAAAGCAGCATAAACGTTTGCACAAAGGTAACTGGGTGCCGACTGATAGTTATTTTAATGTAATTTAAACGATGCCAAATGCTAATAAAATGTGCAGTGAATACCGATGTCTGGCCTTTGTGCAAAAGACCCAAAGTGGCTTATGACTTTAATAAATGGCATTTTTTGTTCATGCCCCCATTGGTTTCTCCCTCAAGGGGTGATGGACCTGATGAACCAGATGAGGGAAGAGGTGAAGGTGTACAGCTGTACCCCGCGGAACATCTCCATCTCCCTCCGTGAAGAGCTACGGCGGACCGATGCCATCTTCTGGCCCGCCTGCCTGCTGGCACGGCGCTGTGGCGGGAACTGTGCCTGCTGCCCGCACCGCTGCTCCGAGTGCCAGTGCGTGCCCACCAAAGTCGTCAGCAAGTACCACGAGGTTAGATGCAGTGCCGGCGGCGATCGGGAGCCTTCGTCAGTCCACGGGGCAGTCGGGGGAATCCGTAAACCCTGATGGTAGAATGAGCTGCCGAATCGCATCCAGTCATCAGATTCCCTCTGCAACTCCTCAAGACCCATCTTGCAGGAATGCTTCTGTTAGCCTGATACTTTTAAACATTCTCTGAATGTTCTTAATGTTGCACTTTCTGCTGATTTAAATATTTGTCTTATTTGGTTCTTGCTTTGTTTGGAATAAGCCGTGCAGCTCCCGCTCCGTTCCAGCTTACAGCTGTCACTGGTCGTTCAGCAGAAGTTCAGCCCAGCCGACTCCTCGACAGCCATTTGTTTGTAATGTGCCATTTGGACTTTGTAACCAAGCTCCTTCTCCCACAGGTCCTCCTAATAAAGTACAGAGGGGGAGGGAGAGGACATCAGACATCGCTGATGGACATAGCCTTGGAGCATCACCAGGAATGTGACTGCTTGTGCAGGGGGGACTCGGACTGACGGCCCTGGGACATAGGTGCATGGAGAGCACCGGAAAATGCGCAGATCCGATGGCTCTGTTCCGACCAATTTTGCTCATGAATTTACGGATAAACCACACAAAGGAACGTGCCAAGTACTGCTGTCTAGTCATTAAAACAGGGATCTCGGATTTCTGGATGAACTGAGCCACCGTGCAAGCTTTGGAGGTTTTTTTTTTTCCAGTGCATTGTAGAAGAAGAAAAAAAGAACATGGATTAAAAAGGATTATTCACTCTTAAATATCACTGGAAGTGGTGAAAGCCTGGTGACACCAGATCGGGAGAGGAACAGACCCAGGAGCCCAGAAAGTGTCTCCGTCAGAGTTCAGGTTTTTGGGATAGTGATTCAGGGATGAATGCTTAAGACTGCTCCTTTTTAAAGTTACTGTACATGCTCCCCCCCACATTCTCGTTGATACAGTCCCCGGTAGAAATGGTTACTGTACATGCTCCCCCCACATTATCATTGGTACAGTCCCCTGTAGAAATGGTTACTGTACATGCTCCCCCCACAGTCTCATTGGTACAGTCCCCTGTAGAAATGGTTACTGTACATGCTCCCCCCACATTCTCATTGGTACAGTCCCCTGTAGAAATGGTTACTGTACATGCTCCCCCCCACATTCTCGTTGATACAGTCCCCGGTAGAAATGGTTACTGTACATGCTCCCCCCACATTATCATTGGTACAGTCCCCTGTAGAAATGGTTACTGTACATGCTCCCCCCCACATTCTCGTTGATACAGTCCCCGGTAGAAATGGTTACTGTACATGCTCCCCCCACATTATCATTGGTACAGTCCCCTGTAGAAATGGTTACTGTACATGCTCCCCCCACATTCTCATTGGTACAGTCCCCTGTAGAAATGGTTACTGTACATGCTCCCCCCCACATTCTCGTTGATACAGTCCCCGGTAGAAATGGTTACTGTACATGCTCCCCCCACATTATCATTGGTACAGTCCCCTGTAGAAATGGTTACTGTACATGCTCCCCCCACATTCTCATTGGTACAGTCCCCTGTAGAAATGGTTACTGTACATGCTCCCCCCACATTCTCATTGGTACAGTCCCCTGTAGAAATGGTTACTGTACATGCTCCCCCCACATTATCATTGGTACAGTCCCCTGTAGAAATGGTTACTGTACATGCTCCCCCCACATTCTCATTGGTACAGTCCCCTGTAGAAATGGTTACTGTACATGCTCCCCCCCACATTCTCGTTGATACAGTCCCCGGTAGAAATGGTTACTGTACATGCTCCCCCCACATTATCATTGGTACAGTCCCCTGTAGAAATGGTTACTGTACATGCTCCCCCCACATTCTCATTGGTACAGTCCCCTGTAGAAATGGTTACTGTACATGCTCCCCCCACATTATCATTGGTACAGTCCCCTGTAGAAATGGTTACTGTACATGCTCCCCCCCACATTCTCGTTGATACAGTCCCCGGTAGAAATGGTTACTGTACATGCTCCCCCCACATTATCATTGGTACAGTCCCCTGTAGAAATGGTTACTGTACATGCTCCCCCCACATTCTCATTGGTACAGTCCCCTGTAGAAATGGTTACTGTACATGCTCCCCCCACATTCTCATTGGTACAGTCCCCTGTAGAAATGGTTACTGTACATGCTCCCCCCACATTATCATTGGTACAGTCCCCTGTAGAAATGGTTACTGTACATGCTCCCCCCACATTCTCATTGGTACAGTCCCCTGTAGAAATGGTTACTGTACATGCTCCCCCCCACATTCTCGTTGATACAGTCCCCGGTAGAAATGGTTACTGTACATGCTCCCCCCACATTATCATTGGTACAGTCCCCTGTAGAAATGGTTACTGTACATGCTCCCCCCACATTCTCATTGGTACAGTCCCCTGTAGAAATGGTTACTGTACATGCTCCCCCCACATTCTCATTGGTACAGTCCCCTGTAGAAATGGTTACTGTACATGCTCCCCCCACAGTCTCATTGGTACAGTCCCCTGTAGAAATGGTTACTGTACGTTCGCCTGCAGCACTACCACAAACCTGAATTCCGTGAACTTCTTCTGTTTTAATAACCAAATGCATATGTACGCCAAATGCAGTTTCTGCCTGTGTTCTTTTTTTTTATTGCATAACCAGGAAATGGGTGCATTGCACTTATGATAAGGTTATAACATACTTCTGCTGACTATGTATTTTAATATTTTTACCTGTTCTTTGTAATTAAAAATAAATAAAAAACAACCTGCCAGTAAACATTCCAAACCCTTTAAAATAGAGTACCAGTCGAAGTCTGTGTGCAGCACCTGAGATCTTCCTGATGCACTTAGTTTAACGTGCAGGAGCGACACCTGGCAGCTTGTATACATTGTCATCTATCATTGGATTAGATATGCAGGTGGTACTGGGACTGAAATGTACCATTTTAACATTAATTTGGGGCGTCTATATATCTGTAACTTCATTCATTCATAAAGGCAGGTAGGGAATTAATTAGAAATCTTCCCCTTCATTATCACACATGTATTCGGATTTATTTTCTGGCTGTTTTGTTTAATAATTGTGTCTGAGACCTGATGAATGGTGGGGACTGATTAATAGTGGTGATTGATTTATAATGGGGATCGATGGATCAGTGTGATTGATGCTGGGATTGTTTAGGCCAATGCTCAGTTTCGATGACATACTTTGCTAGTTGTTATTATTAAGACAGTCATCCTCCTACATTAATCGAAGAAACCTATCGAGCCGTTTTGAAGGAAAAGCCAAATGCTTCTACTGATGTTAGCAGGTAACTGACATTTATGTCAGTGTCACCCGGCTTCTGTCCAACCAGGAAAGTCCTCTCTGACTCTCCGTTTCAGGTTGTATTTTTGCCTGGTGGTTTGCGTGATGATTTCCTCCTTTGTCTTCGAGCCATGAAGTGGGGTTACCTAGCAACAAAGATGTCCCGCAGTCCATTCCGCCTCGGCAGAATCGGTGCCGTGTTAGTACCTGACTCGCAGAAAATTCCCCCGTCGCCCAACGCTGGCTCTCGGTGCATAATTGGGACAAACACAAAATGCAGAGGTAGACCGAGCCGGGTCTTTTACTCAAATCCGTATCCTGTGCAAAGGGGAAGCCTCTTCCGATGTGACCTTCTGTGCTCAGTCACATTTTAGGAGATTTTCGTCACTGTGCCTCCTGGTGGACAGTGGAAGAAAGAACCACTTGTGACAAATAACAGGCTAGAGAAATTGTTCTTGCAAAAGTGGTGAAATCTGTTGATCACACATCAAGGAAACTCTGTCACTATTATTGATGTCATGTGACATGAGTAATGACACTATGTTATAGTCTCCCCGCAGTTACAGGCTGTCTGGTTTGGGTGAGTCCGGCAGTTACAGCATCCCTTCCCAGTGGTGTCATAATCCTCCTGGTTGCAATTATCGTGTTTTGCCTTGTTTTAGTGTAGTAACACACTATTTCATTTTGAAGCTCCACATTCCTGTGTGCTTATAGATCTAAAGGCAAGACTATAATGTGGTCGTAATGTATAATTCAAGTGTTTGCATACTGTCATTTTATTTGTGTAAAATTAGTGGATGAAATACGTAAAAACAATGTCTTTGTACCATGGCCTTCCAGACTGTCCTGTGGTGGGGGCAGCATGGTCAGCATGGATGCAGGATACCTGACCCCGTGTCTGACAGTGGGATCGATGGAGGGAACTGAGCAAGGTGGCAGGCGTGGCAGAGTGATGTCACCATGTGATGTCACCATGTGATGTCACCATGTGGCTCAGGCCGGGAAGGTACACGTCTCTATAAATGCTGACTAAAGGCTGCAGCAAACATCCTTCTTACATTGAATCTTGGACAAAAATAGAGAGTCATGAGGACTGCTGGCTAACCTGGTGAAATACACACCCACAAAAAAATGTGTTGGTATTCAAGTCTTCACGTGGTGCTTTTTTATGTGCCTGAGTTTTATGTGCATGAGGCAACAGAGCAAGTCAAATTAGAGCAACTAAAATGGGAATTCAGTAGTCAGGCAGCACACAGTGCTGTTGTGATGTTCTACAGACATGTGGCTGGCTGCTGCAAACAGGTAGTTAATTACATGGTGTTTGTGCTGCGGTTTCCAGCGCCGAGAGGCTGCTCGGGCTTGCAGAACTCCTCGGTGCCTGCGTTGCATTAATCAGAGAGCCGTAATCTGGCTTGCTGGCTCAGTGGAGGTGCACGCTGCGTTATAGATTAAAAGGAACCTTCAGCTTTAGCTCATGGAGCACCACACAGGCCGAACGGTCCGGCATCCAACCCGCCGAGCCCGTGAGTCACGTTGTACAGTCAGACTTGGCTTGTTGTTGGTGGGCAGCAGTGTCACATGCAACAGACGACTTCCTTCTCTTCATGGAGTCTCAACCTGAAGCCCATTATTATGATTCTAGGCCATTATGTTATTTTTTGGTACAAAGGTTTGATTTCTTAGGCACCTTAGTTCTAAAGCAGTTTCCTGTGATTAGAGGCATCTGGACAAGACCTTGCATGTGTATAATGTTTATCTCTTTAACTAACTGTTTTCTTTCTTTATGGGTAGAAATTAATTTATGGAACCACTTCATGGTTGGGTATCTAATAACAGTAATATATATTCAGAAACCAGAGAGGAAATGCTACCCTGGCATTTTAATCCAGAAAGTTTGTTACACTGAACTAGAGACCCCGGAATAAAAAGTTTATTTTTGCCAGGAGCTCTTAATGATGGTGGAGGGAGCAGAAAGCAGAACGTGTTTATACTCTGTCTCCCATGGCTGCGAGTCGAACCCGACAAATGGGGGCAAAGAGGTGAAGCTTATTCACTTGCAGCGAGAAAAGCCACTAACAGCCAAAATGAGAACAATGACACTTTGTGCTGGTCACTCTGGCTTTTCCATGATCCGTATATATAAATACACACGTAAGCCTATCATGGCCTGTCATACGCGAGTACAATATGTCAGTAAGTAGAAGTATGATGCATCACTCTGGAAATCATGTTGTTGAGAAACGGAGGAGTTGTCATGGCGATGGCTGGCACAGATTACACAGATTTCCTAAGAGATAAAAGACACTTTCCCCCAAAACTAATGCTCACTATAATATTATGCAACACACCCTTTCACTGAGATGAGCAGAAATATATGTAAATACCATGTTGTGCTGTTTTATGTCATATCAAAACAGAAGGGATTCAAAGGTCAACGATCCTTCATATATTCCTATTACAATTAGAGTTTGCTCCTTCTTTTAACTTTTCAACTCCCAAACGTTTGACCGAGTGCAAGCCTGCTGCAGCGACAAGCTCTTTGTAAAATTCCCGTCCTTGAGTTTGAAATGTACGGCCTGACTGTGTCAAAGGACGCTACTCAACCTTGGCTAACTAACCGAACAGCCAAGAAGCCAGCAAAGGGGAGCTCACCGGGCCGCCTCTGATTACCGCTACACGTAAAACGCAGGAGCTCTAGTCGTGAACACTAGGCCACAGGAAATGAGTGTAGCCTGTTACCATGGAAACAGTCTTCGAAGAGTGAAATATAAACATGTTCGTGGAGGGGGCACGCTCATGCATCACAATGAGGATCAGTCATCTCAGGTCTGGTGGAAACGTGACCCAGGGGAGCAACACTGACCAACATGAATCAGGCCAGCTTCAGCAAGGACACAGAGAGGAGGGAGCAGAGAGGAGGGCAGGGAGAGATGGGAGCAGAGAGGAGAGGCAGAGAGGAGGGAGTAGAGAGGAGAGTCAGGGAGAGATGGGAGCAGAGAGGAGGGCAGGGAGAGGTGGGAGCAGAGAGGAGAGGCAGAGAGGAGGGAGCAGAGAGGAGGGCAGGGAGAGATGGGAGCAGAGAGGAGAGGCAGAGAGGAGGGAGCAGAGAGGAGAGGCAGAGAGGAGGGAGCAGAGAGGAGGGCAAGGAGATATGGGAGAGGAGAGGCAGAGAAGTGGGAGAAGGCGGCGCAGAGCAGAGGGGGGCCTGGGCCATCAGACCTCATTATTTTCACATTTGTTTGTTCAAAAAATCTTTTGTCTTGTTTCCATTAGTTACACCAGTGTTTAAATGTTATGGTGTTGCTGAGAAGCCTTTCATCTCCTGCACCGACAAAACACAGCTGTACAAATCTATATTAAACATGGAAAATATCAGTATCAATTAATAATATTAAATGGGACATAACTTGTCTTAATGACAGGGTGAAGCTACATATTACCCATAAGCACCCAGAAATCCTGAACTATTTCAAATGAATGAGGCTTGATGTGCACTAGGGGAACAGCAAGCTCTAAAAAAAGACAGTGATATCGAAATGTCTGCTCAATCTTCTGAAGCAGGGTAACTTGCTCAATACATTATTTTTCTTCTTCTTCTGATGATAGAAAGAAAGAGAAAGAAAGAAAGAATTGTGGTGGGTTTCGGTGGCGATGACTTACACATAGAGCCCATTAGATGTACCAGATGTATGGTCCATATGGCTGAGATGATTGTTACAGACCTGTCTAGCTGGTGGCTATAATGGTCCAGTAGAAGCTTCCAGAAGGGTCCCCCTACTATTACTCAGTCCCAGTGACAGATGTACCTCCAGATATTGCCTGACACTTGAAAAATTGCTCAGATCCATTCTTGTACAACTTGCCAACATAAAACCTCTCTATCGCTCTGTGTAATTTGTTATGTCTGCATTTTTACCATCAGCTCTTGGCTTTCACTCTAATGGCATTTGCTTCCTCTCATACTCCAAGAATAATAAAATGTCACCAACTGGTCGAGAAAAACATTTCAGAATAAAGATGCAGAGGTAATGGCATGAATAGGATTTAATAAATTGGCTCATATATACCATATTAATCTTAATAAATTGCTGATGTGGCAGGATAATAATGTAAATAATAATGTTCTGTATTTTATGGCCAAGTTATGTCACAGAAATACTTTGCTATATTTATAACATATTTACAGTATTATTTAAAGATTCAGGTACGAGTAATGTAGCAGGGGGTGATATCCCCAGGAAAAACGTGAAGGAAGCAATGAATCTTGTTAAATAATTCTGTAACTTAACTCCAGTGGTGAGTGTGTGTGTGTGTGTGTGAGAGAGAGAGAGAGAGAGTGTGTGTGTGTGTGATTGTGTGTGTGTGAGTGTGAGAGAGTGTGTGTGTGTGTGTGATTGTGTGTGTGTGATTGTGTGTGTGTGTGTGTGTAATTGTGTGTGTGAGTGTGAATGTGTGTGTGAGAGTGTGTGTGTGTGTGTGTGTGATTGTGATTGTGTGAGTGTGTGTGAGAGAGAGTGTGTGTGTGTGTGATTGTGATTGTGTGAGTGTGAGAGAGAGAGAGAGTGTGTGTGTGTGTGTGTGATTGTGTGTGTGTGTGTAATTGTGTGTGTGAGTGTGAATGTGTGTGAGTGTGTGTGTGAGAGAGAGTGTGTGTGTGTGTGTGTGTGATTGTGTGTGTGAGAGAGAGAGAGTGTGTGTGAGTGTGATGGACTGGCATCCCACTCCTGCTGCTTCCTGGGACTGAGGTCAAGTTCACCCTCACCCTGGACCAGACAAGCAGTCATGGAAGATCATACATACACACACATACACACAGATCATACATACGTACATACACACACATAGATCTTACATATATACATACATAGATCATACATACATACACAGATCATACATACATACACACATACATACACAGATCATACATACGTACATAGATCATAGATACATACACACATACATACACAGATCATACATACGTACATAGATCATAGATACATACACACATACATACACAGATCATACATACATACATAGGTCATAGATACATACACACACATATATATTCATAAATGTTCTCTGAGGTTATTGTGTTGTGTATAGTGTGTATAGTGTTGTCAAGTTAGCATATAGGCATAGATATAGAGACATATACACACATTAACAGGGAACAGAAAAACGCACCAGGCTTCAATAGAGATAATGAGGAATCTGAGGGACACCCAGTGATAATGAAAGGCATTTCCAGCACCTGAGACCTTCTGTTAGCACTGCTGACTTAAGATCTGCCTGTTCATTAGCTGCACTGGTCCACGCCACCCGAAAGCACTCTGGCCGTGGAGGAACACCAAGACGCAGCCTTCATTCCTTCAAAGGTAACATTAAACCTAAAACTGCTGACAAACAGAGGTCATTGAGGACATGATTTACATTATTAAACTAAATGTGCTGCACTGCCCAACCAAAGGGCATAACAGTACCTGAAAAATAACACAATGTAACAACATTGTACAACATTGTAACAAGTTCGCAGAATCATCTGTGATTGTCTGAATTTAACAAAAAATTGTTTGTTGCATCTGCAAATATTAAAATATTTACATACCAAAAAACAAATTTCCTTCAGACATGAAGTATCCTAGGCAAACACAGAATAAAACAATTACTGATGGATTTAATTTTTTATTGTCTTATTTTATAATTTTTCTATTGTAAACTTAGTCATGTTTTTTGTATTTCTTGTTTTTCTTTGTATTACATTTTTCCCTTCAAGCACAATCCAGGAAGCCAGTGGAGAAGCGTCTCACTGCACGGGTGCACGGCGCATGTTTGCGTACGAGACAAATATAACGCAGCCTGAAATGCAGCGGGTGGCGTCTCGGGTGGCATTTCCTTTCTTTCCCTCCCTGCTGCAGCTGCGTCGATGTCCACATGTGGCCGTATGGTCAATGTCATCTTTAGCGTCACCTCCACCCCCCACCCCCCCTTGCTGTACAGACGGGAAGGTTGCCCGTCCTCCAGTATTGTGTCATAGACTCCCAGTGGTATGCTTATATGTATTTTTTGCATTTCTTTGATCAGCCTAAACCTTACTTGGCATCATAATTCATCAGCTGCTTGACAACCTTTTACTTTTCAATTCTGTCAATTAAAGAAAAACACATTTGGCATATTTTGCATACATTATATGCATATAATGAAACAAACAAATAAAATATAAGTAAAATGCTGCATATAAATGAGTATTTAATATGCCAGTGGGTTTATAGTGAACATGCATATTTAATGTTTATTACAAATAGCCAAGCAATCACATATACTGTACAGGATGGCTGCCAAAACAGTGCACCCCCACTGCATCTCTGCCAGCCAGAGTTAACCTTCTGAGTCACACGGTTGAATCAAAACATTGCTATTCATTTCCACGTATGACAAAAACAGGATAACAGTCACCAAGACGGCATTTTGTGACAGCGACCTTGAAAAACAACTTTCTCTTTTCCAGTCAGAAATCTCTTTCCACTAATCAAATGGGCTGTTTCTGCCCAGATGTCGTCCTTGATGACCAGTTTGCAGGCGACTGTTGACCACATTTAAGACCCACTGCATCCCCAGAACGTGAATCCTTTACCAAATCCCCGTTGGTTACTTGGAAGCAGGGCCACTCCGCCCTTTAGTAATTGAGGGCTTACATATTTAGGAAACCACCATTGAGTAACAGTGATATGCAATGACTTAATGGGAAAACGGGAAATCTCTACCCCGTGGAAGCTGGTTCCTGGAAGGTTTACACATGCTTTTCAGTTGAAAAAGAGCCATTCATTTGCAGTCAGGAGTGGTCCATCTATCTGTAGAGTCATGAGGGAACAACTGCTGCAGTGTGTAACAGTTTCATTTCCTTTCTTATAATATTTTGTAACTTTGCCGAATTTATTTTGAACTCATTGCCAAACATTATACTCAAATCAAGTGTGCAGTCATGCTCTTTGATCGCGGGCGTGCTCAGTTTTTCCATTAGCGTCATTAGCATCTTCAGATGTTTCTTCACACACGTCAGCTGATCCTGTCCTTTTCCTGACATCCCCACAAAGGAGGCTTTGGTCTAATTCAATGGCATCAGGTATGTTTCTGCGGCTGATCAGATCAGATCAGCTTCACTAAAGTCATACAAAATGGAAAATGGCAAACTAATGTGTTTGTGTGCACGTGTTCGTTCTCAAAGAACCAATCCGTCGACCATGAGGGTTTGCATCTTTTTTTCCCCCCATTTTTTTTCCCTGCTCCTCTTTTTCTGAGAGTTCATATATCTCTCACCAGTAAATGTACCAAGATCTGGATGGCTGACCTATGACCCAGATCGAGGTCTGTCGTGACCAAATACTGTTTCCCTTTTGTTTTCCCTCCAGAATTACACCAGAACAGCTGTATTTTGTTTGTGTTCTTCATATTTTTGCCTCACCCATGTTACGCCATTCACTGTATAATATTGCAATCTTGCAATATTATATATAGTCGTTTTAATTAGCGTTCTTTAAAACAGCAGTCAGGGAACCATCAGCTACAAAGGTCTTGTTGTGTTAGGTCAAGTGCCTTCAGTTCATGCAGAATATGTCTGTTACGAATGAGCATGATGAAAGACGGACGATCCGTGTTGTGGCTCACAAGAACCAAATGGACCATGAGGGTTCAAAAACAAAGTAGGTAAAGGACAAAACTAAGGCAGGGAGCAACACAGGAACAAACATAGCAAACACAGGACAACTACAGCTACAGACACATAATGACCAACTGAGGAACCAGAGCAAGGGCAGGTACATATATACACAGATAAGGAGGGTAAGACGAGCGACAGGTGTGGGCCAGTTACAATCAACCAAACACTAGGTCTGGGAACAAGAAGACACAGGTGAGAGTCCTAATCACGAAGGACTGAAACACTATGAAAGGGGTGACCAGCGGCACCTACTGGCCAGGCAGTGACTGACGCTGACTTTGAACATGTGCTTATTGTTTCATCATGCGCTACATCCAAACACCTGCCTTTGGTCAACACAACACAACCCAGCACAACTTCGATATACCCAGAAAAGATGGGATAAAACCAGAAGAGTCCATGCTTGGGGAAGAGAGACAAATAGCCTTTCAGCAAAGTTGTTCTACAAAGTTCAGTGCAGCCTATAACCTTTTCAGCCTTGTCAGCCCCAGGAATTCATACATCCTCCATGTCTGTCAACTTGGTGAGATTTTCAGGAACCGGGGCTTGTTATTGCAGGACTCAGAAGTGCTGCTTTGAACTTAAACTGCACAGACTGCAAATCAGCGTATAACTGACTTAACTATGCACTTCAGCGTGGAACTTTACAACCGAAGCATTTACTCTGTTACTTACAGAAGCACTTTACATATGCTTTTATCCTATGAAATTAGCACTGTGTGGTGAAAGCAATCCTTACATCACCTCCGTGTCTGTAATTTTAGCAATACCTTTGAAGAACCATAGGATATCAAAGGAAAATCAAAGATTACAAACTTAGCTAGGACTAAAATTCCTAAAGTCCCAAATTAATTTAACGTTCCATTAAAGTTTCAGGCCTGTAGACAATAGGTCAAACTTTATTGCTTGACACGGATATTTCTCAAATTCGGCTCACCCCCCCGTCTCGTAATAGAAATTTACCTTTGATGTTTCGCTCTTTCCTCAAGATCAAATGCTGTTATACAAAAAGTAATGGGTTTGCAAAACGGAGTCTAAGAGCCGGACCTCCACAGCGTCCTGTCAGCGCCACTCCAAAGGCCAGGCCCTGGCCGGCGTCTGTTTGCATTACGGGCATGTTGCACCATCGCTGCACCTTTGCTGTGTTTGCCCTGGTGTGTCTAACTTCGTAAACCTCCCTGGAAACGCATTCCTGGGCAGATTATCCTGCTCTGGGAGTCAGTTTGGAGTCACCTGTCCTTCAACAGGGTCTCATGCAGCCATTATACTCAAAAATATACATCCATCCTCTAGAGTCTTAAAAATAAGTCTTTAAGTGAAGAAAATCTATACAATGAAGTCTTGTGCATTGGTATCATGTTCAGGGCAGGCTAATTATTGTTAATAAAAACTATTATGAATATTAGAAGTTTAGTTCACCTTTGGCAAAAATGTTGACCCCCAACAAGATAAGAAAATAAATAGAAATGTGGAGAAAAAAAATCTGTTTTTCGTATTTTCTTTGCATGAAGCTTTGTCTTATAAAAATCAATACCCTCTGTTTTGCTGAATCTAAGTAAGGGTGCCTCCCCGGGTCACCCACCCATGGCTGTAAATGGCAAAATGAATCAGACTGAAATGCCCAGTTTGGGATTATTTTGAAAATAATCGTCGGTATGGCGGCTCACAAAAATCTCACAAAATGACTAAAACCAACTGGGGTTATTTGCTTTTGCTTAAAAAGTTGTAATTTCATTGTTGTTTTTCTTCCTCCGTTTCCTGCTTGTTTTCTCAGCGTGGTAACGCCATGAGAATGACCGGTTACACCTATCCGCTGCCTTGTTTTCTCAGCGTGGTAACGCCATGAGAATGCCCGGTTACACCTATCCGCTGCCTTGTTTTCTCAGCGTGGTAACGCCATGAGAATGACCGGTTACACCTATCCGCTGCCTTGTTTTCTCAGCGTGGTAACGCCATGAGAATGCCCGGTTACACCTATCCGCTGCCTTGTTTTCTCAGCGTGGTAACGCCATGAGAATGACCGGTTACACCTATCGGCTGCCTTGTTTTCTCGGCGTGGTAACGCCATGAGAATGCCCGGTTACACCTATCCGCTGCCTTGTTTTCTCGGCGTGGTAACGCCATGAGAATGCCCGGTTACACCTATCCGCTGCCTTGTTTTCTCAGCGTGGTAACGCCATGAGAATGACCGGTTACACCTATCGGCTGCCTTGTTTTCTCGGCGTGGTAACGCCATGAGAATGCCCGGTTACACCTATCCGCTGCCTTGTTTTCTCGGCGTGGTAACGCCATGAGAATGCCCGGTTACACCTATCCGCTGCCTTGTTTTCTCGGCGTGGTAACGCCATGAGAATGCCCGGTTACACCTATCCGCTGTCTTGTTTTACCACATACTACATATATGCTTGAAAGAGAACTTTCCACAATCCTATGAAAAAGCATTACTTCAGTTTTGCAAAACTCAAGGCTCTGAACTGCATTAAAAGTCTGAAATAGGATCCTGGATTATATAACGAGAGAATTATATGAGTGTGTTATTTGCAGAGTCCTGTTGGTCTTTGTTGTGTGAGGAACCTAATCGCTTTTGGCGGGAATAGAAATAAAACGCTACATTAATGGTTACATTCCGCTGCTTTGAACCTTTTGACTGAAACTGGTGAAACGGGAGGCGTGTGGAAGAAGTCAGCGTTACGGACCTGCCCTTTTATTTTCATAGCGAAGACGGCAAAAAATAACTAACTAACTAAAAGTAACATCACACAAAATATCTGCTGAGAAAATGCAGAGAAATTCTGGAGGGAAAGTGGGGAGCGGGTTGTCTATCCCAAATTCAGCTTTACGTTTAATGATTCTTCCGTCTCCTCGGATTTTCTGGGGCGTGGTTCCTCTGCATCGACTGTTCTCAAATGGTTTGAGAAATCGCATTTGTCTACAAAAATAACAGGAAATTAATTGATTTCTGTACGCACACACATCCCTCTGTTATGTAGAAGAAAACGTATTAATACTACTCGTTGTTGAGAAATAGTCACAATCTGTCAGTGGAAACCAGTGTCGAAGTTGAAATGAGGTACTTTGCTGTGTTTTTAATAGTCTGTTCTAAGTACAGTTTTGTTGTTTGCGTCTTTCCCACATACTGTCATTTGGCAACAGAAACCACCGTTGTGTTTCTCATATCTGGAGTTTGACAGTATTTTTCAGATTGCTGCATCAAGCTATTTCCCTTAAACAATTAATACTGTGTATTTCAGTAATTGCAGTAACATGTATACCTTTATCGTTTACTTTAGACATCGAGAAGAATTTTTTTCAACCACTTGCAATTAGCTCATCTTAATCAAGGCTTTCAACCGTAACACTGAAAACTGAATCTGAAATTAAATCGTAAAACTAGTCATTTCCTGAAAATATAAGCAAAACTCAAGCCAACTGAAATTGAAAATATGAATTAAAAACTAAAATGTCAATAAAAAAAAACTTCAAAAAGTTAAAAACTACAGTGAAGCTCTGGGGTATGTCCCGCCTCGTAACACATGCTCTGTATCTTCGGGTGTTAGCGGAGGGCTGGACCGTCTCACTTTACCCCGTGAGCTGTGGTCCATGACCTCGTCTGGCCGAAGGTGGACGGACACAGGAGATAACAGCACACATTCCGGCTGGTTTCCTCTGAAAGACACCGAACGTGCTCATGTTCCAGGCCAAAGTGATTCACGTGTCCTTTTGTTATTCTCTAATTTGAACTGACTTGATCTGACTCTACCCTTTTCCGGAAGATATGTTCTCTGCTGTCCAGACGCTCTGTATCGCCACGTTACTGTATTATGTTTCCACTTGAGGAAAAGTCTGAACGTGACTGAGTAGGAAAGCTGGCAGCTTCTGTATTTCAGGAGCAAAACGGAAATATTGACATACATGCCACACGTCTGATATGAGTATGATTGCATTCATAACCTCTGTGGGGGGGCAACCTTTCCCTAAAAAGTACTGAAGAACCAACATTTCCCACATATTAGCTTTCAGATGCTCACATATATTCCACATGTAAGATTATATCATGAATAAAATGAAGGTGAAGGAACCGGTGTGTGACAGAACAACAGGCTGATTAAAAGTGCCCCCCCCCCCCCCGGGGGCCTCTGTGTGCTAGAGCCACAGGAAGGGACTGTCACTGGCACCACGCTGGGAACGAACAGTCTGCCAGTAGCTCACACTCATTCTTATGTGCAAACTACTTTAAATTATATATTCATATTGGTTTTTTATTGTTTATTAATCATAATTAAATGACTGAAAAGTATTTCCATGATATGAATCAGTCAGAGGTCATTTATTGTTCTGAGTGCTGAATGGGTCAGAATTCCTGCACAGAAGGATGTGGCTGATTCCTCGCGACAGTATGACTCTAAAGGGATTGTACTCTCTAATGGACAAAGGGGGCGCTCTGTGGCACAACAGCTTAGGACTCCCTATGCCTCTGATCAGTAGGTTGCCGGTTCACATCCTGTGCTCCGCACAGTGATTTGACCATGAGGTCCTGGAGCGAGGCGCTTTGTTCCGGGGTCTGCCTGACCCCGCTCTCCTAATTGTATATTGCATATATATACCGGCCATATGGCGAACAGAGGGTGTGGCATCGCTGAAGCACCACAGCCTTTTATTAACTATTGAGTCCCAGTTATTAGCACAGCTGTGCTTCCCTTGGAATAACAGCAGAGTAAGATCTTACAGGCATTAAGAGCCGCATGTCAGGGTCCCCTGGGGAAATTACAGATCGCCGTGCGCTCTGGGCAGGGCCTCTCCGGGCCGCCCGCTGGCCACACGTTGCCATTGCGGCGCCTGACGTGTGGAATGTGCTTGCTGAGGTCATCGCCTGTCCGCATGCATCCAGCACATATGGAATTCACTTTCTCTCCCGGATACATTTACAAACCATATAACAAAAATCTAACAGGAACGCAGATGATGATACGGGGTTCGGTATCACGAGAGTTACAGGAGATTAGGATGTCTCAATTTCCCGGATGCATTTTTGCCCAGTGTCAGCAACAATGTATTGTTCTGTATCTGCTTCGTCAGTTGATTCTGATCTCATGAGCTGCGTGCAAGTCTGCGGTTCTCAGCTGTTTTTTGATGACATCTTTCTCCGATGGTTCAGTCAGGAAAAAAACATTATATGCACTCATTGGCCACTTTATTAGGTACCATATTTTTATCAGGCAGGACTCACTTTCAAGAACCATGCTGAGGGTTGGTAAGTTCAGAGATCTCCTCGCTGCACACAACTGTCATACTGAGCTGTTATTTTTGCACTTCCTGTCGGCTTTAACAAGTCTGGCTGCTCTCTTCTGACCTCCGCTCTCATTAACAAGGTGTTTTTGCCCAGGGAACTGCCGCCGTCTGCACGCTCCTTTGTTCGTCGCGCCATTCTCCGTAAAAGTCTAGACACTGCAGTTTGTGAACATCCCAGGAGGTGGAATGTTTCTGCGATGCCGCAAGCACATATGGCGACGATGATCAGGCCCGAGTCCGAGATCACTTAGATCAAGCGTTTTAGCCACACGGCGAGTGAGCCTCTTCATCTCACCGACATCCCCGGCATGCTGAGGTGCAGCCACATGATTGGCTGTTTGGAGGAGGAGACTTCATTAAAGAGGAGGAATACCTAATGAAGTGGCCAGTGAGTGTGTCTGAGCAAAGACCATCGGTATGAAGTATAAGTATCACCATAAATCGATACACAATGGACTGTTGTAACTGCTACCATTAAGCCGGAGTCCATTTACTTCATTGTGCTTAGATGCTAATTAGGCTAATCCGAACAGACATAATTATGGCGTCTTCAGTAACTCAGGTTCTGGCCGGCACACCCGAGCTCTCAAAAGCAGCACAAATGAACATGCAAGCTGCTAATTGGAAATCGATCTTCGCATTCTTACTGGTGTAATTCCAAACTGCCTAAACATGCTGGTGTAAAACAAATCGGCAGATTTATCAGACAGTTACACGCACCCGCGATTCCCCCTGGTCATATTATGACGTTAAAACTACAAATGATCTATTAAAGATTATTATCTGCATGTCCTATTACAAATAGCCATTATTCTTGTGCTGCTTATTTTGAAATGTGTTGAGTATTGCAATTGAAGTAATTAATTTCTTGGTCGCAGTAATGCACAGAGACATGTTGATCAAAGAGTACGTAATAGGACCCATCTTTTCATTAATTCCAGTCCACTACACGCACGGTTATGAGAACCAGCTGCTGTAGTTTATGGGTTATATTTGCTTGATCATTTCTGTACTTATTTAAATCACATTGGCATCAATACAGAAATCTATAAATCTACGGCACGAGGATGCTTAGGGAACTTTGGCACGGTAAATCAGGCCCTGCATGAATCAGTTAGTTGCTGTGACAAATATAAGCGCAGATAGTCTCATAAAACCATTTTTCTGGTCATTTTCTGTCCCTGCGATGCTGCGTAAATGCGACCTGACTGCAAATGCGATGCGAGGGCATTACTATGGTCAGCCGTCCGTAGGCCATAGGTTAATTCGCATTGTACTGACAGGTCAGATGTGCCGAGTTCCAGCCGCATGCTGACGGCTTTGGGAGCGGCTAACAGGCTAATGCTAAATAGCATCCGACAATGTTTGTTTATCTAGCTCCCGAACTCAGAAGCAACGGGAGGCTGGATGTGGGGACCATTGTGGACATTTATGTAAGAATTACATATGGAGGAGATGATCTGTTGTGAAGGGCCGCAGATTTTAGAGCCTGCTTACATCGCTGTGATCACGCGGGTTAAGCAGCAACACGCGCCCAGGAGTCAAAAGTGAGTGCATGTGAGTGTCTGAAAGTCTTTTGTTAGGCAGAAGCACATCTGTCCTGTTGATGCCGTGCATCTCTCTGTATGAGTGGTTGTTAAGGTGGAAAATACATGCTGTTGTTTAGAGAGCCCTTATTGTCATTGTGCAGGGAAAAGTGCAAGGAAGGTCAATCTTCACACAAGCCATCCTTCCCTTCTGTCCTATGAGAGCACAAACACATAGAGGACCTCGGGGTCACAGTGCAGGGTGCAGCCATTTCTCCAGAACCCTGGACCAGTTTTTGGTGTTAAAGGCCAATCTCAAGGGCGCAGCGGTGATGTGATGTCTCTGCCGGCCACGGGATTCAAACCGGCGTCCTTCCAGATACAGTCACAGACTCCCAACTCACAGAACCACAAACCACCCCCAAGCAGTCACTCTGGGACAGGATCTGAACCAGGGGTCACCAACCTTTTTGAACCTGAGAGCTACTTCACGGGTACTGAGCCATACGAAGGGCTACCAGTTTGATACATCCTTCTTAAATAACACATTTGCTCAGTTTATCTTTAGTTACATATTATTATTAATGATTAATGATAGTATATAAATGCAAATGTGATTAAAGAAGAATAGCAGGCAGCATGTTGGTGACCCCTGATCTAAGGTCAGCTGTCAGAATGGTGACCCACAACGCTGTGACACTGCAAGCACCATGCAAAGTTCGGTCCCTGGCACTGGGGTCCATCTGACCTCTGATTTTTCTCTCCCCATCTGGGATCATCTGACATAATTGTCCTTAATTGATCATTACCTGTATGATGGACTTTGACAGATTATATAATGATGACTAATTTGTAACACCTGCTATCAGTTGGCTCTCATCGTCTCGACCATTTGCTGTGAGTCAGGCTGACAGGAGTCCAAAAGAAATTAAGCATTTGCCCTTTGCCTATATTTTCTAACAGTGTCTGGTCTCATAACTGTTTTCTTTTATATGAGTTTTGGACTTTTTTTGAAGTCTTCTTTCATTGAGAACAGCCCATTCCCCATTACTGCTCAGATTACATCAGATCTTAAGCCTTCAAAGGGGAGGGCACGGATTCTGGGGCTCTGCTCCTGGAGGGGGGGGCAGATCTTCTCGCAGATGAAGCTGATTACCATTCCTCACAGATCACTGCATGGCTCGGGACCAGAGACAGCCGGCCATGCTCTGCTGCGGCCGGCAGGAAGTCTGCCCATCGTGGCCGCGATCGACAGTCCGGGCCGAGGGGATCCTCGCGTGCTTAGGCGACCTCTCGCAACCGGAGCAGTAACTGTTATCATGCAAACCCTGATCTGATCTCTGCTTTCAGCTGACAGAGCAGCTCTGGGGTCCAGATTAGCATAGCTATTGTTATTTATTCAGAAATCTGAATGTCTCGCTCGCAGAGATACACGGAGTTTCCCTCCGTGGCTGAAATAAAAATATTTTATTAATGAAACATCAGCGACTTCAGATCAGCATTTACTTTCATTTTACAGCCCTCCAAAGTGGGGGCCCTTGGGATTCACACTGATGCATTATTTATACGACGTCGTGATTATTTATTTACTTATTATCTATTGTTTGTTTGGGGTTTTCTTTGTCGCTGAAATGGAGTGATGTAGAAGGGTGGAAGCCATAAGACGAATCGCCGCTGGTGCATTCAGTGACATTTCATTTGAAATGATGAACCCAAACAGGCAGCATGTATTTGCGTGTGTTAGTAAGCAAAGGAAACCCTTGGTCTCTTTGTGGGCCGTTTGCATGCTCAGTTATCAGTAAGAGAAGATGGGACATGCAGAATATTATCCATACACTCAAGTCCAGCGAGTATAGAGGAATATAAGACTGAAACTGCCGTTTATACAGATCATTACAGAAGCGGAATGCAAAATATGTACAAGGGAAAGAACTGCATTCGTTGCTATGGAAATTTCCATCCTTGTAACTCAGGACGTGTTTTCGATTAAGACGGCCAGACGGATGCCTCATCCCAGCAGACAACTGTGAGTAATGACAGTGTCTTTTTACTGGCAATATTTCAGTAGAGAATATTTATTATCATTTTATTGGTAAAGGAGGCTGTTCCAAAACAAAGACTTAAATGGTATATAGTTCCTAAATGGTACACATGACAAGCAACTCAGAGGCTGTGACGTTCTACTTCATCCCTTATCCTCCTTCAAATGTTCACGCTTCCAGTCATAATTATTTATGACATCTTTAAAATCATAGTTACCATACAGGGTTTAGGTCATGCATCAGGAACTCGTAAATAAATCAATAATTCACCTCTTCATCTCGCCACACCTACAGGAAGCTTTCGCCCAACAGCTGGGCTACATTTTTGTGATTTCCGGTAAAAAGAGAAAATAAATATAGAACTTAATAACATCTAAGTATTTATTCAACAAACAGTGCTTATAAGTGCTTACAGGTCACAATTCAGCTGCCAACTGTTCATTTGTAGATGTAAAGATCTCCATTTGATTTCCTGATGTCCTTGGAGATGTCCTCCATGACTCTCTATGACTCTCCATGACTCTCCGCCGCAGTGGGCTGTCCAGCTTTGTACCGTAACCCTCTGTTTTCTCAGACACCTCAGTCAGCGACAAGCACTTCCACTTTAAAAGCAGCCAACAGAGATTACAGTCCCATCCAGCAGAAGCCCTAAAGTAAATGAACACAGGAGCCTCAACTTTCTAAAACGGAATAGCGATACTTTATTGATCCTCGTGGGGGAATTCCCTTTTAGCCGACCCCATCCTGCTCTCCATGAGACACACAGACACACATGCAGGTGAGAACAAGCTTGGGGGTCACAGCACAGGTCAGCCAGTGTGCAGGGGCCGTGGGGCTGGGGGGTTAGGGCCTCACTCAGGGGCCCAACGGAGACATCAGAGTCATGTGTAGATTCCTAACACACAGAGCCTTGCAGAAGCCTGGGGTAGTTTAACCAGGCCTGGCTCTGTAACCTCAAGGTCCTCCAGCTGTGTATGTGTGTGTCTGCATCAGTGCATGTGTGTGTCTGTGTCTGTGCATGTGTGTCTACATGTGTGTGTGTGTGTGTTCCAGTCCCTCCCAGGGCACAGACCTGCCCACACTGTGGATCATTTAGAAACATCAGTTCTGCAAGTCATCAGACAAATGGAGATCAGAGTATGCAGAAGAACTCCAGGCAACACAGGTAGAAAATGCAAACTACACACACACTGAGGGCGGGACTCGACCCTACAACCCTACATATGTGATGCAATGGAGACAGAGAATGTGCGGCCCTGTAAAGTTTATATTTATCGAAATATGTATCCGTATCTTGTATATATATGTATGTATCTCGATAAGCAAACAGTGCTGATCCTGCATCTGCCTTCATTACTGACACTAATACAACTGACTCTTCTTTAGAACAATACATCAGGTTGCTTGGCAACCAGAGGTCTGGGTTCCGTTAAGCCACGCCCCTAGACTGTCTGGGATGCTGGTCATGCATTTGGAGACTCACACAGGAAGGCCTCTCCCGTCGTTGCAGTGTCACACCCAGCCACCTCATGTAAATCCATCGGCCTGTGACACTGCTGCAGGCCACGCAGAGAGTAACTGCGTTATTTTTAAGTGCTACATTAGGGTTTTGTAGGGAGCAAATCAGTTATTTTATTTGTAGGAATGAAACATTGTTTAATAAGACAATAAAATATTCGAATGTTGTGCGATAAAACTCCATGTACTTAATTTCGCAATGAAGGAAATTTACCCAGCAGCTCCTAATATGCTGAAACAAAGTGTTTCTGTCTCCCGCACTGGCATGAGAACCTTTATTACCCCAAAACAGCGGCAGCTGTGAGATAAATTCACATCCATATGTTGGAGACAGTTCTGGAATTGAACTTCACATGGTGGCTTAATTAGATTTAAAGGTGGTTTCCATGGAAACAAGGTCAGTCAAAACAGCAGCATTTTCCATTGACTTCCAGGGACATTTTTTTTTATTATTACTGCAGAAGAGGTCAGTCATGTGACTCCACGTTAAAAAGGAGGACTAGCTTGGCCACCACAATCTCTCTTTCTGAGATGAGTTTGTAGACCAGTTCAAAGCATCAAAAAGTCATTAGGCTCTGACTCAAACTGAACAGATGCAGCGAAACATTTTTGGCACGTTCACTGAAAATCCAGCTCCAGTGGGGGTTCTGCTTTCGGTGGGGGGGGGGGGGGGGGGGAGGGGTTGGCGGAGCTTAGCTGGTAACATGGTAACACTTTAACCTCAGATTGTGAATCCATAATCTGGGTCCATATAGAGAAGTTCTTCATATTACGTGCAGGTGGTGGGCGGCTCTGGAGTGCCTGTGTTCGGAAGGCTGCTGGTTCAAGTCCCAGAGTTGACAGAATGACTTTAATATTATGGCCCTGAACCCCCAACTGCCCCAGGGACTGTCTGACACGGCCTTCAATCGTACGTCACTACGGATAAACGTGACGCAAAATACTGTAATTGCATTACTGAGATCATGTGACTCATTAACCGTGTGATAGTGGGAATGGACGTGTGCTCAAACCCGTCCTGTGCGCGGTGGGAGACCCTGTGGAAACGCCTCGCCACCTCTTCTTATCGCCTCATCTATGTTCTATAAGTGCTAATTGCCCAGTGATATATGAATTGATATGCAAGCTCCTAAACATCAGCTAATATCTGCCCGCGAACGTGTAGCTTGTAACTCCAGCAGTACTATGCAGATTCAACATTAATTATAGATTATTTGACTGAACAGCAAGTATGAAGATTTCAATTCTTCATTCAATTCTCAATTCTCATTCTCATTTTAAAAAGCATGAACCCGGACTCTGTAATAGTCTGAATCTGCTGGTGCATTGTAGTCACAACAAGCATTTAGAATATTTGAATTGAGCAAAGGGTCCCTTTCATCTAAAATATCACAATAGGGGAGTCGACCGGGAGAGAGCCGTGCCGGCAATCGGGCGCGGAACACAGGGTGAAAATCGCCATGGCTCCACGTCACGAGGCTGTGCGATTATCGTAAGCTTGCACGGGAGAAAAGTGCAGCAAACGGGGAAGTGTGTACTGCCGTTGTGGAGTTGGGTGAGCGCCCGCTCCCACAAAATTCAAAGAGAACAGAGAGTTTAACATTTAAGAAACTGTAATGCTAAAAAGATTAGCACTGAATAGCAGGTGTCTTATAAGGTGGTGAATCGGGGCATGGGGGACCCTGGGCTGATTAACTCTCGATAAGCTGAAGCCCATGTGGAGTCCCACCCCCGCACCATGCATCTGTTCTGTGATGGCACTGCAGAGGCCGTACCGGCCAGGGCAAAGTGAAATCGGCTGGCTAAGTCAGCGCCCCCTCAGAAGATGGTGCCCTAGGCCAGCTTCACCACCAGCGCCCCCTGTCTGAGACAAAGTGAAATAGGCTGACTAAGTCAGCGCCCCCTCAGAAGATGGTGCCCTAGGCCAGCCACCTATGTCACCTAATAGGTTGACCAACCCAACCTGAGTCAGCTGTCAGATATTGTACTATATAAACTAACAGAACTAGTTAATTGAAGTAGATAATAATGTTGGTAATCCTAACTCTAATGAACACAAAATATGTTAAAAACCATAACACATGTTCATATGGCAAAAATCTGTTTATTTTTGATAAACAAGTCAATAAAATCTTAGAAAACTGGACCCACAAAGTTTTTTTGTGATTTGTGTGCATCTTAAATGTTCTTAAAGCCTTTGTTACATTTATCTTTTGAACAAATCTCAGAATAAATTTAAAATCGGAAAGCCGGTGATTTGTCCACCACAGCTTGCATGCTACATATTTGGAACTGGCTTTTTGGTGTAACTACAGCGGTCATGGTTTGTTTACCGTGCCGCCAAACTGACCCGTATATCCGTTAGCCCGGGCTTTCATCAACCTATAAAAACTCTGAAAAAAGCTGCCTCAACTGGTCATTAGAGGCACAGAAAGCTCATCTGCGATATACAGTAGCAGGACCACTTCCTCATTTGTGGCCAACTAAGACGTAACACTGTGTCATTTTCTCTCCCTAGCAGTTCCCTTCAAAGGCTCCTCCATTCCTGAGTTAGACGGCCCCCTGCCCCACCCCCTCACTCAGTCCTGTGACAGTTGGTGATAAATAATACAGTCCGTTTGCAGTTTCAGGCAGCCCAGCCCAGAGTCTCGGAGAAATTGAGGAGAGATCAAAGGATTAAAACATATAAATGTATTCATGGCTGGCTGGGACAAAAAAAATCTACTGAGTCTGCTTGTTCTCGCCTGCTTGTCTGCATTCATGAGTTTTGTGTGTGTATGTGTGTGTGTGTATGTGTGTGTCTGCCCCACAAGGATTTGGGACTGTTTTCCTCCTAGCTGCATGGAAGTAGCCTTCAATAATGAACATCATTAATTATTTTTTATCAACATTGAATATCCCTAATGACATGCATGCGTCTTCTGATCTTATACATCTTTCACATAAACATCAACGGCGATCTGACTCTCTGATAGCCTCATTCCTGCATCTTCCAAGACTATAATTTTAAAAAACTATAGGAAAAACCTTCACATAATTACATTATGGTGGGTTACATGAAATGATTCCTGATAGTGGGGAACATTCCGGTGTGTGGGAGTCATTTCCAGTACTTTCTATAAGTTAGGTGCATACTAAGAACAAGCCTGATATTCCGTCACATTCCATAGCATTCCAGGGGTGTGTAAACTGTTTCTCTTCAAAGTTGGTGTTTCCGTCCATGAAAACACGAACGCACAGCCGGTATGTTCCCAAACGGAAGCACGGGATTGCAGGTGATCCGTTCTCTGTTTGGTAACTGCTGTAAACATTAGGGCTAATCTAAAATAAAGGCGTTGTTATAATGACAAGTCAGATCTTACTAAAAATTAACTGCTCTCCTTTGGAGAATATACTCCAAAAAACTTGCTGATATCTATGCATTTGATAGCGCCATGTCTTGTCGTGAGTGACGCTGGGTAAGATGTGATGTAGACACAATTGCAACTCATGTGTCAATGACAATTACCAGGTCACCAACAGCTGAATTTCTTTTTACAAAGTCAATGAGGTTTAAAGAAAGTAGTCTTTGATTCCAACTGAGCCCACTGTGTTATTCTAGAGCGTTCTTTTTTCCCTTGTGGGCTAATCTGCTGAGGTCAGATCGAGTGTTGTGGCTGTCAGACGGGCATATTTGTTTAATACACAAAATAAACCATACAAATGAGAATGAACTACATAAAACAGAACAAATGCAAATAGTATTTTTTCCTACAGTAATACTCAGTGATACTTCACAAAAATATCTGGAATTGTAAACACTGCATGAACCACGAAATGACAGACACCAAGCAGGCACACAACAGTCGGCTGAATGTAACTTAATCTAAGCAAAGGCAAAACTGCACACGGCCCTGTTTGGAAAGATAAAAGCACCCTCAAACCCTCGTTACCCACTGGCTTTACTGTATTTATTTAGCCATTAACTTTGCTATTCAGAAGTACGAAAACTGGTCTAACAATGACAACGTAGCAGTTTGGTAGTTTTTTAGTTGCTTTAATTATGAAGTAGCGGAGCGAAATCAGCAGCCGGCGTCCTGCGAGGGCCTGCCTGAGATTATCCGCGCTCGGAGCGTGCTGTGCTCTTAGAGATGCGTCTAGCAGCAAACGGAGACAAACACATGCGCCTTATGAAACATAGTGGATTAAATGGGAAATAGTGCCACCCAGAGGACAAAACAGGAAATTTGTTCAGCCATTTTGTGCTCTGCAGTTTTTTTTTTTTTTTTTTTAAGTTTATTTCTTTTAAGAGGCCATCCTGAAAAAACATAAAATATTTTTTGCAGGACTAGATTGCATGTATGTTAATTTAAAACATTTTCGTATCACTATGTTGTCCATTATTCAAACTCCTAACAAATCAGGTATGTGTGTCTTTAATTTACTAAATATGTATTCTGTTAATGTAACTGCATGGGTCTCCGGTATGCCGTCGTACGGCTGTTCTGTGTCCCTGTCGTTCAGCCCCCGGTGAGATTTACTCTCGGGCTGCTGTGCTAAGTCGCGTTCAGTGGTGTTGAGTGAGACGCATTTAATGTTGAGTGTTCGCCGGCCAGGGCGGGTGCGTGACCTTCGATATTCCCTACGGACGGAGCCGACTTCTGTGGGACGTTTTCCGGCAGCGCCATGCAACAAGGGAAACATTCTCGGGGAGACTGCAGGGGGTGGGGGGACGGCCACACAGACCCGCATTCATCATGGGGTCCCGAGGAGGAATTAGCACATCTCCCCCCACGCGCTTCAAGGAACCGATAAAGAGTATAGAGTGCATAAAGAACAGACTGGGGCAGAGATCCTGCAGTCCCATTTGACATGTATGAATTATGAAGGGGCGGAGATGCTCCGGGTCGTTCCCAGAAAATCAATAAAGCAGCGCACGCAAAATTCCATGTTCCAGCTGGTTTTCGTGCTCCAACGTTGGGGAAAAAAAAAACTTGCTTTACTGTCATCCTGACAATGTCCAGGTTTTCCGAACTGACAGAATCGGTTACGCGTTAGGAAGAGTCTGTAAGGAGCTGGATCGATATCCTTTCCAAAAGACTTTGTGATCTACATTTACCGTGGTATTCTGATCATCATTAGAGCATGTTATTTAAATGAAAGGCAGGTGATACGGTTCTGATGCCATGTGACTGCTCCAGTCATGAAGCAGTATTGTTGATTTTGACATCTAATTGTCCTTTGTGTAGTTCCTTTTTTTTGAATGAGTTTCACAGCAGTATGTCTTCCAGAAGTTTAGGTCAAGGAGAGCCTGAGGACAAAAAGCTTCTCCGGAGCTTAATGACAACCAATGTCATATTCATTAGAAAATGTGTGTTTCTCTTGGATTAAGGTAACTGGGGAGTGAATTAACACCCAAAAATCCAAAAAATTTCAAGCTGAGACTAGCTTGAAAAGATCTGAGTACTAACAGAATCAGTAGTGTAAAAAAATTCTAAGCATTACCAGAGTCTTTAGTGTTACGGGAGTGAGGCCTGGTACAGACAGAGATAAGGATCCACTGGCAGCTTTGAGACACAAGGGGCTTTGTTATGGAACTGAAAATACTGGGTAAAACTACAAAGGTGATGTGTCAAAAAACAAAATGGGGAAAATGACTAACTACAAAGAATGGCAAGGACATAAGGGCCAGGAACTCATGCTACAGAACAGAGCAACATCTAACATTCCCACACAATGACCAACTAACAGAACAGAACACAAGCAGGCAGTAAAATACACAGATAATGAAGACTAACAAAAGGCAGGTGTGAATACTCAAAACAGTCAACCAATCAGAACAGACACTTTAAACAGGACACAGGTGGAATTAACTAACAAAATCATAGAACTAAGATACCGACAGGGAAACAAGGAAACAGAATCTAACACTAGGAAAATAACGAAGGCAGGTAAAACAAAACCAAGGGCATATAGCAAAAACCCAAAACAGAATGTAAGCCACAAAACACAGGAACTAGAAAAACTGATAAAAATGAAACATTAGGGAAAAAAATCTACAAAACACCAAAATAGAGGTGGGAGAATTTGAACAAATGACTACTGGGTTTGATAACTGCATGCTTAGCTCATTGAGCCATGCAGCAGTACAGGAAAGAGGGCAAACACACTAAAGACTTGGACAACAGGGAGGACAGGATGGCCAGCGACATCTGCTGGCCAAACAGGGAGGAGACACGAAAGGTTGGAACATATGGGTGCAGACCCTGATACTAAGCATTAGCAGAGTCTGTAGTATAATAAAAGTATAATAAAATCTAAGCATTAGCAGAGTCTGCTATGTAAAGAAATCAAGAGTATTGGCAAAGTGTGAAGTCAAATGAAACCTAAGCATTAGCAGAGTCTGTGGTGAAAGGAAATCTAAGCGTTAGCAGAGTCTGTAGTATAATGAAATCAAAACATTAGCAGAGTCTGCTAGCACTATGTAGCCTCATCTGTAGGTGTTTTTCATTCGATTTATGGAGGCACTAATCACGTGAAAGGAAACTCAAATCAAATCGACCACTCGTCTTAACGTGTCACCTCTTTTCCATCAGTTTTATGGCATAACTAAAACAGACACTATCATTTGCAGAGCACATAGGTATCTCCGTAGCTGCAAAAGGTTCAGCAGCGAACCTCGGAGACTGCTGTCAACCGATGACCTTTTGCTGCTTAATAATTTGCTGCTCAGGATCGCATCCTTGTGGAAACAAACAAAAAAAAAACACACACACACACATTCACAACAGAAAGTGGGTGATTTGTCATCTTGTGCAAGTGAGAAGATTTCATGTCACGGGGATCAATAGGATTCTATAATGAGCTTGTTGGCTCAAAGCCCCGAGGCTGTGAACAGCATGAGATCTGATCTGAACTCCCCGCTGGCCCTTAGCTGCCTGTCTCCCCGGACAGCGGGTGCTTCCGTGGCCCAGCTATGCCTGTCACACACCAGCGTGTAACAGGGCTCGAGAGGTCGGCTAAAACGTGCCCATGGAGATGCTGTCTAGGTCTGACTCACAAACACCCAGCCAGCCCCAGGCTCTGAGAGACCACAAACAAAAAGCTCATTTTACATTCGGTTGGTTTGAAAGTCACTTTCTGTCCGCACATTTACCTGGGACAGAGTTCCCTTGTCAACGTGCCTCTCTCATGAAGAAATTGGCCGATGGGATAATTTGCTGGCATTAATGGCTTGCTTTTTCAGTCCCTGCAGTCTTCAGACTCTCTCTCTCCCATTTGTTGCTTATTAACTAAAATTGATACTGCAGACAGAGAATACACGAGTATCCGCAGATCTGATTGCGATACTGCCATCGCACAGCATGCCCTGGACTTCGTGTTTCGGCCCGCCAGCTGAATGATGACAAATGTGGCCGCGGTTTCCCAAACAAAATAAATCTTTGATTATGCCAGGGGGCGGCTCTTCACTATTCACGCTGCGAGATGAACCCGGATTTATGTTTTCCAGAGTCACGCCGGTGTTTATATGCATAAGCTCTGCTTTCCTGTGTGACGTCTTCACTTCCGAGGGCATTTTCTGGGGAACTGAAGGAAGCGTCCAGGTGGAATAGCAAAAACACAGAGCCCCTCTGCTCTCTTTCGGGAAGAGCGAGGCACGGCGGGCCAGGCGCGATTCACGGCGGGCGAGGCGCGATGCACGGCGGGCCAGGCGTGATGCACGCGGCGCTCCCTTTTGTGAGGCACCTCCTTGTGCACGTGTGCGTGCGACACACGTAAAGCACATGCCGCTTAGCTGGAGGCACAACACCAATGGAGGCTCCTCACTGGGCCTGTCAGCCTCACAGCGCTAGCAGGGAGTACAGCCCCCTACCTCACCACACCCCCCCCCAGCAACACGGCAGGAAGTGGGGGGGGGGGTGTGCACGCAGATCAAAAATGCCTCCACAGCAAACAAAGAGGTGATAATGACCCCTGATCTGCTCACCACAGGCTATGCTAAACACGCCAGGGGTCCTAGGCTCTCTCTATGCTCAGATTTCCTTAATGATGGAGGGGGGGGGGGGGGTGTGTGCATTGGTATCCCATAGTGGGGGGGGGGAAACAGTTTATGAGGCTGCACATTCACCTGTGCATAATTAGGATTACTTGTCTCTCAGCTCCAGCACATCCTGCAGAACCCCGAAGTCTCCTCTTCAACCCGGGTCACATGGCTCCCATCGCCACGCCAACCAAAGCCAATCTCACAATCCCCACGTTCCTGTAATCATGCCCCACTGTGTTTTCAGCCCTGGGTACAAGGCCTCTGCTGAGGTCTGTGTAATGTTGTGAAACACATAAAGGGGGTACGGAGGGCTGGCTAGCTGCACTGGGCATGTTGCTGAGACTTTGCCAATACGCCCCGAGAGAGCATGCTAACTGGTACGGGGCAGTCCTGTGCCTGGGCCCGCACGGTTCAGCTGGACTCGGACACAGTACCCATGCAGTGTGATTGCTAACTGTGGCAGAGCACGGAACTCGGACAAGCAGTCAGTGATGTGACTGGCCATTTAACAAATACAGCAGCAAAAGGATCATTTTGGTCTACAGCAAATGTGCAGTTTGATGGAAATTTGGGCTGGATGTAACACACAAAAACTCAGAGATATTTGGAAGAATGTGGGATGTAATAGCAGCATGATTAAATGAAAATCACTGCGCTGCATAATCGACAGATCTGTAAGAGGGACGTGTGTGAGTGTGGCCAAAACGACTCCAAATAAACCACAAAATAAGGACATTAATTATAAACTCCATTCTGCTGTGCAATAGTGCTTTCCTTCCTATGTTTTCTTTAACACAATAAGTCACATGGAAATGATGGAAGTATGTCCAGTCCCAGAACTTTAAGCCCAAAGTGTGCACAGACCAGTGGGGGAGAAAGGAGGGGGGGCAATCATGCTCGGGCACGGTACAAAGGCAACCGGGCCAAATGTGAGTACGCCCTAACTGAGGGGTAAAGGTGCTGGTGTGTGTGCGTGACCTTGCACGTCTATCGGGAGGGGGGGAGGAGCAACCAAGTGTGAAGTAACCCCCCTCAGTAAAAATTCAGCGGAAATATATAGGTATGTATAGTATTGGAAAAACAGCAATTCTATATTTTAGTATTTTATTGCTTTAAAACTGCAACATCAGATGCTAAATTAAGCAAGTACGAAGTGCTGTCTTGAGGGTTTCGACATTCATTCCTTATAAATTACAATTATCTTTCCTATTCCTCGGCAGAATATCGACCCCAGGCGTGTTATTTCCTGTTCTCTGTTAAAGTATCCGCAGCAGCAGCAGCACGCCGGACGCGCCGCGCATTTGTCCCGCGGGACATTCCCACTCCGAGGGGGGGGACCAAGCATCCCTCAGCGTCGCCCTGCAGGCGTCGGACGGATCTGTTGGTCGTTATGCACTGCGCTCCGTTTTCATCCCCCCCGCCGCAGTGCACACCGCAGCTGACTGATTACCCCTCCTAGTAACGATCGGTTGTACCACTTTTATCAGTCCCCGTAAAAGTCTGTTCCACCTGCGCACATATGCGCAGTGAAATATAGCAACACATCGTCAGAGTGAGAATATTTACCATTTGCATGTAGACCAGCAGGGTTCGGGCAAACAGCTTTCTCATTACTTGTCTTTTACTTCCATCTAGTGGATGAATGTTGTCGCCAAGGCCCATGCACACGTATATGAGCACTTATAACTACCAATACTGTAGAGTGCAGGGCTATGTAATATTAAAATGAGTTTGTAAGTAAAAACCCAGAATTAATTCAGAATATGCAGTAAGTTTTATACTGCGTGTAATGTGTCTGTGACAGTATTTTAAATATGATATTCCTGGACAGGATACAGAATAAAATGCCTGCAGTTACTGGCAGGGGCGTTCTGAGGTTTTTTTAATTTCCCCTGTCGTATTGCGTCATTAATTTGATGTTAATCTACGGCCCTCAAAACAATTTCTTTATGCCTTTGAACTCAAATGATTTTCTATAATGTGATATACTACGTTTGATTGAAATATTTATGTACCCCCTGGAGGGTTTGCATACAATTTTATTTTTGCGTTGTCTGTAGGCTACTTGTTGACAGAATTCAATAAAGCCGTTCGGCGCATGCGCCTACAGCGACATCACATGACAGCAGTCGATGTTCGGCTCGTCTGTGTCGCTCCGGTTCGTTTGGGTTCGGATCCGATGGCTGGGCTTGGGGTGGTGTGTCTCCTGACATTAATCGCCCTCACCCTGTTGAGGGGCGCCGTCTTCGCCTCAAAAGAGGACGTTGTATTCAGCGGTAGCAGTTCTACTGTTACGGAAGCAACCAACGCCTTCGACCTTTTTAAAAAGTTGTTCAACTGGAGCAATGAGCCCGGTACTGATGATTATTATCGCAGGATTATTAACCTGGAGGTATGTCACCTCGATCCGGACAGGTCAGATCATTGCTTTTTAAGTCGCATTGACACTGCAAAATGCGCGTCTTAATTTAATCGCGCTTTGTTTGATTAGTTGTAAAATAGTGATTAATAGTAAGAAACAGAGACGAGTGCTATATAAATATATGTATATCATTTTTATATCGGTTTTCTTTATTGGGTTATGACGTCAGAAGTGCACGGTAAACATGCAAACACTGTCACGTGCAGTACAAAAATGAAAACGAAACTTCTAAAGCTACAAGCTTCGTATGAAGTTATTGCAGTAACTTGCTGACTCCGTTTGTTAGTCTGTTCATTTTTCTTTTTTTCTAGAAAAGCCTCCTACGGCATGCATCTCTGAACAATCACTCAGTCGCCTCAAACAGCTCCTCTGCAAAATACGGAATAAACCAGTTTTCGGTTTTATCGCCAGAAGAATTCAGAGGTAAATGCGCCCTCTTCACTTAACTGCAGTGGATCAACCCTGTGGTGATTATGAAGAGAAAATGAACTCTGTGTGTGACTATAATACTATCCCTAGAAATGCAAAACTACACGCTAACTGTGAAACTGTGAAAATGGGTGTTTTGAAGTTAATCTAATTTTCACACTCTGTGGCATAGTTGAACTGAGATATTTTGGCTCGAGATAAAAGAGAGCTAGGTGACCCTATTTGCCATTTCAGACCGGTTTCTGACCACAATCCCGGAGAAGGTGCCGGAGTACCCAGCACCAGAGGCTGCAAGAGGCCCTTCAATCAAACTGCCTAAGAAATTTGACTGGAGAGAAAAGAATGTTGTCACTCCAGTTGAAAACCAAGAATCAGTAGGGACACATTTTTAAAAAATATCTCAAAACACACTGAATGGCCATATTGTTAGGTACTTGTATAACGGAAGACTAGATCTCACTCTTGTGTGACATAAAAACAGGTTTTGCACTGCTACTGCCAAAGCCCTGTTAGGAAGGCCCACAGATTCTTGTAATAGAGAGTATCTTGGTTCACTGGAAAGGAATCTCCGGACAGACTGAATTTCCCAGCTTTCCTGTCTGTACATTAGCTGGTTTGTCTTTTCCTTGGGAAGAACTGCAGCTCTGTTTGGTTTTCAGCTGAAACATCCCATTTGCGACCATGCACTGGTGATCCCCCAGATCTGCCAGTTTTAGCCAGCTGTGACCTTGCACCTGTCCCTGCAGTGTGGAGGCTGCTGGGCGTTCAGCGTGGTCGGGATCATCGAATCTGTCTACGCGCTGCTGGGCCACCCTCTGCGGCAGCTGAGTGTGCAGCAGGTCATCGATTGCTCATATAAAAACCAGGGCTGCAACGGTGGCTCCACCGTCAGGACCCTCAGCTGGCTGAAGCAGGTCACAATTGCATTTTTTAGACCTAAATCTGTACACGACATGTTTTGGACGTATGTTTCATATACTTTGTGTTCTGTAACAATAGCTTACCCTTGATGGACAGAATGACGCTACTATATGGTGCTCTCTGTTCAAAAAAGGGCACAAAGCATGCCCCATAGCAAACCAAGAGCACCATCTAGTGGGTTAAAAAAATACAGCAAATGGTTCATGAAGCCTCATTTTATCACCCTTGTTGAAATTGATTTTTGAAGCACTTAATGTCCTTCTCAGAAACATTGAGTTTCTCAAGCACAATATTGTGTATGTTTATGCTGAACATTTATGTGAAAGTGAATAACTGTGTGCATCGTAATGCGAGAGAAGAGATATGTACGTCATGTGTGTTATGTTTTCTGGTCTTCCAGACACAGGAGAAATTGGTCAGTGAGACAGAGTACCCATTTAAAGCTGAAACAGGAGTCTGTCGCATTTTCCCACCATCAGAATTTGGAGTTTCTGTTAAGGACTTTGCAGCTTTTGACTTCAGGTAAAACAGTCATTCTCAATATTTTTATGTAATTTGGTAAATCGTGCTGTACTGAGCCAAGGGCTGCACAATTCTGAAAAAAATGTGAATCACGACTTTTTGCTAAGAATTGAGATCGTGATTCTCTGTAACATTTTTTTTTCTCAAACTCAAACAATTATTGCACTCATTAAACTGCAAAAGAAAACACAACAAAACCTGACTGCGCCAAACATGTCTGATCCAAAACTGGCATATCAACAACAGAAAGGAAACACCCAATTAGCCATTCAATTCGGGTAACCAAAACAGCCATACCAAAAGTTCCAGTATCAAAAGTGCTAGTGGGGAACTTTTTGGCACTTCGGTACTTTGGGGTGGAACTTCAAATGCTTTCCTTGTCGATTTGGTTATGCAATTAGCCTGCCTCTGAAACGCAATACAACCGCCGTCTTGAAAACGGTTGCGAACGGTTTCTTGAAGTACCAAAAGTGCGGTACCTGATGCGGTGGAAAAGCACCCTTTAAAGACAATGCCAAATTATGGAACGCTTGAGACTCTCTGGGGAAAAGTAGCAGCTCTTGTTTTGACCCAGCCGATGTAATACAATGCAGATGAACCGTTCAGAAATAAGACCACTTAGTGGTGTGAATCTAGATTGCATTATTTTTTACGATTAATTGTGCAGCCCTAACTGAGCCTATACAGCATTTATGCTGGACCTTATTTCAGTCGCTTGCATGCTTCTCCCCAATATGTACTTGCTTTCTGTTGTACCAATCTTATTTACTGTCACACATTTTGGTTAGCTGTTTTTCCCAAAATTAACAGGAAGATGGCGCTGTTGTGCTGTTTGCCCACAGTGAAAACGAGGTGGCGATGATGCAGAAGCTGCTGGATTGGGGTCCTGTAGCTGTAACAGTGGATGCTGTCAGTTGGCAAGACTACCTTGGGGGCATAATCCAGCACCACTGCCCCAGCCAGCAGGCCAACCATGCCGTCCTCATCACCGGATACGATACCACAGGTGAAAGCAGACCCCCGTCCCAGTGTGCTCCCTCCTCCGTCCCAGTGTGCTTGGCCTTTACAGTTCTGTAGATCACTTACTAGTTCAGCAATCATAGTACAGATCAGATTACCACAGCGGAGGGAACGGATGATTGATTCAGGAACTTAAATACTTTGGGGAACAGGATGTAGAGGACAGGCGGATGCATTCAGATTTGTCTCCGCTTAACCCTAACTCTCCAATATAATGCAGTTCCCCATGGATGTGGCGATCTACCGCCCTTAAGTGCAGCCTTAATTCCCCTAATTCAACACACCTGATACAGATAATCAGGCCTTTCATTAGCATCTCCGTACTGGAGCCAGATTAGCTTCAACATAGCTGTTTCTAATGCTGAGATGATACTGAAGGGCCCGATTATCTGTACCAGGCGTGTTAAGTTAGCGCCGATGGTAGCGGTCGATCTGCAGGAGCAGGGTTGGGCAGCTCTGCCGTAGGCAGTTTTACCTCAGGTGCAATTGCACCCCCTACCAGTCACATGAAAATGCAGTTTAACTATTAAATTCAATAAAATTAAATTATATCGTAAAGTTATATTTGTATAAAATGACATTTGTGTTAGTCATATCGATATCGATATCGATGTGTATTTATTTATTTACAAACAAACGTACATGTGTGGCTGGGTTTGGTGAAGCTGTGACCCATGAGTGACTGGTTGGGCTCTCTCACCTTTCACCGCCCGGGAGAGAAGCCTATGGTCTCCCATGCAGATCCCAATGCTGTCATGTCCTTCTTCCAGCTGAGGTTCCCTACTGGATTGTGCGTAACTCTTGGGGAACATCATGGGGAAACCAGGGTTACGTCTATATCAAGATGGGAGGCAACGTCTGTGGTGAGTCTGGCTGAGGGAACCATCCGAGAAGGTGTCCGGTACTGGCATTGCTGCCGGCCGTTACTGTCAGGCGTTGTTGTCTGGTGCTACTACTGTCTGATGTCATTGTCCGAGGTGTTTTACCAGCTGCACTCAGTTGCTTGCAAGGCATCAGTGAAAAAAGATTTAAATAAAGGAACATTTTACACCTGGGTGATGTTCCACAAAGCAGGATTTCTTACTTAGCCGGATAACTTGTCGAATTTAAGGTAGTTGGGGCGAAATGGAAGTGAACAAAGAGAATATCCATTTAGCCCCGACTACCTTAAATTCGACAAGTTATCCCCCTAAGCAAAAAGCCCCGCTTTGCAGAATACCCCACTCTTCTACTAGCTACTATGGTTGTGGACTTCCCAGTTTAATTGCACTGTTTCCTCCCTCCTGTAGGTGTCGCCGATAGTGTGGCTGCTGTTTTTGTGTGATTATCCTGCATACTCAGAAACTGTGGTATTCTCGTGGTCTCATAATGCCTTGTAATTGTAGCGTTTCATAGATAGGAGTGTGACCTGTGGACAGCTAAGGCTACATGGTATCTCTCCCTGCACTTCACCATCTATCACAAATGTTGTTCCTGCTGTCCATTTTTGCCATGAGATACACAGTGGCTTTCTGCACTGGCACAGTCACAACACTGGCAAATATAGGAATTTTAAGCTCCCCTTATGGCTAGAACAACATGTTCCATGCAGTGGATGACAAAAGCATTTCTAAGTCAAAGGCTCGCTGGTCGCCAAGGCTGTTATTCACTGGTTATGTTTCAAAATGAAATTTACTGTAAATAATCATTCAGTTGCTGAGTAGAAATACAAGTTAATTATATTTAAATAATATTTTCTTGGCTTACAAAATGATACATTTTTATTGTCAAATATTTTTGTACAATTTTTTGTAGTCTCAACTGTTTTTTAATTGCTTCATGAATGCCTCAATGATAATAAACTCCTTTGTTAAACAATTCATTTGAAATGAATGAGATTTAAAATGTGTCCATTAATTTCTCAGTTACACAGCTAACTGAATGGAAGAGGCAATTTGGTTATATTTTATGGTTCATAGTACTCGATAGTGCCATACTTCTGATAGGACTGAGGAACCCATATGAAGTATGTAAATGTTTTCATTTATTTGCAGCAATCACATTCAATAGGTTTCCCGTCCCACAAACTCTACATTCAGACAATATGCACCGGCATTCAAGACATATTTTCTACAGATTTTGTGGAACTGATTAATCATGCACAAAAACAACCGCAATCTTCTAAAGGTATTTTTATGAACTTCAATAATATCATAAAATATTAGATGAAACACAAGGGAAAACATTAAAATACGCATTCTACCAAGAAAAAAGTGTGTACGTTGTTTTAAAGTAATCAACACTAAATAAGAAGTTTTGAAATATTTTCCTACAATATTATTTTACAGTTTAATACCTGTTCAGTATAGCCAGGACTGTAATTTCCAAATAAACATGATAATTATGTATTTAAGTATTTGCTGATTGTATATACATTAATTACAGTGTCAGAGGCTGTCTGCTTTTCTGGCTGTATTGGCAGTAGTGATGGGCAAAATGATACTTCGTGAACCATTTGCTGTATTTTTTTAACCCACTAGATGGTGCTCTCTGTTCAAAAAAGGACACATGCCCCAAAGCACCATCTAGTGGGGTCAGAAAATACAGCAAATGGTTCATGAAGTGTTATTTTGTCCATCACTAATTGACGGTATATACACAGGCTCTGGCTTGGGCGTGTTTCCACCTCCTAGTCAGAGTCCTCGCTGCTGCAGTAGGAGCTGTCACAGCACTCTGCTGTGTACAGAAAGGTGTGCACTGTTGGGTTCAGCTTCGGCACCCATTCCCGTGGTACCAAGAAAGTGGCCAAGTTGAAAAGGTCCACGAATACCTTGTAGCGATCACTTTAACAACACAAGGAAGATGGTCAATTCAGGTCCACTCACCTCAACTCCTCTGGTTTTTCCTCTAATTAATTAATATAATTAACCAAATCATTACCTCAAGTAGTCCTAATTAAGTATCCTGAGACTATTGATGGACAAAATGATGCTTCATGAACCATTCGCTGTATTTTCTGACCCCACTGCTCTCTGTTCAAAAAAGGGCACAAAGCATGCCCCAAAGCAAACCAAGAGCACCATCTAGTGGGGTCAGAAATTACAGCAAACGGTTCAAAAAGCATCATTTTGTCCATCCCTACCTGTTACAGCTCTTATTTTCTAGGTCAGACTGTATATAGCTATTCATCTTGAAAGAGTGTTAAGTATGAAGCACCCAGATTTTGATTTGAATGCAGATCAGAAACACTGTCATTTAAGCAGACGTACCTGATGGTAGAGCGTAAGTAGTGATACCCCGACGACCCTCCAGTGCCAGCCTTACTGCCAATCATCCTGTGCACTGTGCAGACGTGATTGTCTAAAACATACCAAAAAAAAAACAAGTGAGGACTGAAGAAACTGCACACGTCTGCTGCAGCTTGATATACACAAGCCAGAAAAGAGGAGTTAACACACAGCTTGCCACCACCGTGGGCAGGTACTCACATCTCCACTTCGTCATGAGAGTGTCGATGTCCATCAGGTAGGTCAAAAGCTGGAACGGGACTTGGAAGCGAGGCTCTTCCCTACAGCAGTACGGACGGGAGGCACAGAGTAAGGAAACGGAGAAATAAAACTGCATTCGCCAAGGGCCTGTGGTGGACTGCAAACTCCTACCTGTAAAAGTAGATCATCAGCGCTCCCTGCAGTGCCTTGTAAGACAGCCTTCGTTCACCTGATGCAAATACAGAAGAAAAGGATTATGGGATTGATCGGCACTGTTTGCAATCAATGACTGAACTGCAGTAAAACAATTAAAGTAAATCAAAGAACTAATAACTTCTTGTCTGCCTGCACTTTAACAATACACTACTAACCAAACCGTGAAAAATGCACGTTAATCAAATCATATTTTTTATTAGAGAAAGGCTTGATCAAGATTATGTGGATAGTCATCATTGTCCATTGTGGTGGTATTCAATAAGGAAAGGGCTACGATGTCACTGACCTTTGCTTAAAAGGTGCTCATGCCGCCTTTGGTCAAACAACGCCCTGAAGATCTCCACCTGCTTTTGATGTTCAGCCATCTGCTCCTTTGTTTCCTCCGAATCTGGTTTTTGCTGTAATAGAATGTGTACATCATCATCATCATCATCATCATCATCATCATCATCATAGCCACAGAACCCCACAGTTTGGGAAAGCAGCTAAAAACCCTCAATGCAAGCTTTTCACCCTAAAGGTTCTATACCTCAAGTTTCACCTGCTCCAGTCTCAGTCCTTCTTCGATATTTTTCTGCAGTTTGCCCCAGAAGTTGAACCCATCGTCTTCGAGGCCAGGGGTTCTCTCCAGCCATTTCTGAGCAAATTAAATCATCCAGAGAGCCTGTTGTCAAAGTGCTGCAATATAAAAGAGCAGCTTGTTCGAAGTTAAAGCAGAAAAAAACCCTGACTGGACTAAAAAATATTGACTTTTGGTGGAATAAAATGTGTTATTTCTGCTTCATTTCAAATGTGTTAGGGTCGACTCATTATATACCCTAACTGAATCGTAACAAGTCATTATCTATACATTTAAATTGAAATGGTCTCGGATATTAAACATTTTATTAGTACATATAAAATTCAATTTCTCAGGCTATAGTTTGCTCCTGATATAATCTACCAATTGGTGCCCCCAATGGAAATAGGATTTCAGATGCCCTGCTAATGGGCGAGAACATATTGAGGATCTAGCTTGTGTCCAAAAGGCTGCCTTCAGTGTGAGATATGGGTAGTGGCAGTGTTCACCACCACTAAAAACAGGCATTCATGTGGGGTTCCTAAGGTATGGGGCCCCCTGTTGGCCACAAATGGTAACACCATTTGAGGGGACACAAATAATGTAGTAGTACATGCTTACTTAATGAATTAATTAACCAGTAACTTACTGTTAGTTATGTACTGATCCCATGTTAGTGTATCATTAGTCAATGATAACAGTTCAAGTATTTCATACAGGAACTATATAACTTCATGATTGTACTTGAGTAGTAACTGAGTTACTAATTTACTTGTGCTCCCTCTAATACAGTGTGACCCACTGGGTGTGGGATGTTGACGACACCTCCACTAGCAGCAGCAGTGTGGGCTCCTGCTCAGAGCGGAGCAGCATCTCGCTCTCCTTGCCCCGGAAATGGTCCCTGTAGTGATTCCGGTTGTAGGGCACCCTCTGGCTGTCTGGAACGCCTATTTTGTTCTCCAGAAGTCTGAACTGGAGGCTCTGGAAACCAGAGGCAGGTGACAGGTACTCTCTGGATGTAAAGAAAGAAACAGCCAAGTTATGAAACACTATGGATTTAAGGAGGAGCAGCAGCTCATAACCCAGTACACTGGCACATCCACTGCGCATCCACTGTATGCCAGTGTCCAAAACTGTGGGAACACTTCCGATTTTGAGAGACTGCAAAACTTTATTCCAGTTACTTATTTAATCATCCAATGTATGCTATTTGTAAAGTCTTTAAATTGTTTGAATAAAAACCTTCGAAATGCTATTCATGTGATATTTTTAAACTGTCCTTTTTTGAATTTTTTTTGCCATTTCTTATGTCAATGTCTCAATATGTCGTACTTAAATGTTGTAGATATTTATATTCTATTTCCTACTGTTTCTCTGCACTACCACCAACGATACTCTGACTTTTGACTTTGACTGAGACCTCCTGCTTACCTGAAATCGAAAAAGTCCAGAGCTGTCATTGTCTCCAGAACCGCAAACTGATCGACCAGCAATCTGAAAATCATCACTATCCTGTTCATCCTAGTCACCACCTTCAGCATATTCCTTTCATCTCTGACCTGTAAACACACAATATTTAAGGATGTTTTTTTACAAATAACTTGCAGCCTGCGATATCTGAATTTAAGATCATTTCAAATATTGGCACTTTCTGTCTTTTTACATTAAGTCACAGTATGGAAAACCCACAATTTAACTAGTGTGGTAAACAGTGAGAATCTTAAAACTCTGCAGTACTCACATGACCGCTAATGAAAATATCTCTGACTGAGTCAAGTTCCCAAAGAATCTGTTTGAACCAGAGTTCATAAGCTGAAAAGAAAAAAGAAAAGAAACCGCTGAACACACAACCTCGGGTTAAATATTTTCTGATGGTGTACTTCAAACTGCATACAACACACTTTTTAAATAGAAGACAGGCTGAGGGAAACACTGTTTTAGTAATGAAAATTCACTAATTTAAGTGTGCAAAGCAGGTGGTAAGTTTGCGACACTCCACCTTGGTGGGTGACAATGAAGAGATGCTCATCGTGGATCTTGTTCCCCCCGAGTTCGCTCTGCAGGATTTGTGCTGACATTATTTTATCCAGCTGCAAATCAAACAACAGTCATTTTCATCTCTCGTCCTCCTGCCAGTTCACTGCTAAGTCTGTACTTGTCAGTAAAGGACACATTGACACCAGATAATTGAGGGGAGCCAGATTTTACTTGTAAATAGTCCCCGTACACCACGCCGCCCTTGGTGGCCTTGTTCACCCCCTTTTGTGAGTCGTCATCCTCCTCTTTTAGGTTCAACTTCTGCGATGATCTAGGATTCATGGGAGACGTCATTTAGAATACAACCAGGCAGTCATCAAGTTAAATGAAACTGACTGAGACGGTGACAATGGGACAATTACATGCATGATGCACATTTAAGTAAAGGAACAGAAATAAACAAGGAAGCAAATGTGATCAAACAAATATGCTATTTATACAGACGAAATAAGCCTTACAAAGTATGACCAATGAGAAACGTAAATAAAAATATACATACATATGTTTGCCTCCAAAATAAGGGCATCCGCTCATGATTAATAAAATGCTATCCAGCAGAGAGACCAGTTTTGTTTTTCTTTATCTCTGCTTCAGAATGTAACACAGCTTCGAGGAGAAATTGATTATTTAAGCATTTGCCTCGTCCAATCATTGGTCTATTTGTTGGCTCTGCCCACCAAAGGCAAGTCAAACAGGAACAATACACACGAATTTCTGTTGCTTTTTGGAATCATCTGTACTTTGCCTTTCTTATCAGAGGGAAGAGCATGTCTGTGAAGGACAAAAACGTGACGACATAAATAAATAAATAAATAAATAAATAAATGTATTTAATTTTCTATTCCAAAGATATATTTTTTAACTGTTTTTTTATTCCTAAGATTTTTTTTTTAATTATTCATCTGTATATAAATGAGTTGGTTAGCATTAACCCTTTTTCCAAAGCACTATTGGCCAGCGGGACTTTGCTGATCTACCCTCCGTTACCTTGGCCTTGCTTGAATGAGAATAAGTGCTAGCTGGTGTTCATGGTAGTTCACATTACACGACACTACACGAAGCTGTCTGATCGCTATGCCGTTCGTTTGTACGGGGTTCTCATTTGCCAGTTCTTCATCATCAGGCATCCTAAAATGTCACATGTGCAGAGCTCTGTGAGTGTAGTCACTCACAGCCACGTCTCAGAGAGCTAAACACTGGACACTGAACATGTGAGCCAGCTGGGCACAGAAAATGAAAGTTCTTCCTCACCGCAGTTATTTTAACTTACTGTATTTGCGTGAATATGGCAGCTGATCGGAAAGCTCTACAGCGGGTCGTGTTGCGAGCGCAGAGCATTATTGGGGTGCAGCTTCCAGCCCTGGAGGATTTACAGCACACGCTGCTTCAGGAAAGCCACCAACATCTGCATGGATCCCACTCAGCCATGCCACAGTCTTTTTTGAACTTCTCCCATCTGGAAAACACTACAGAGCCTTTCTACAGACTACAGACCTCAATGTTCAAAGAAAGTTTCATTTCAAGAGCTATAAACACACTTAATCAGTCCATGTTCTGCCAGTAAAACTGTTTGTACTCACAATTACCTCACTGTAAACTTTGCACTACAACTGTAACATTGCACAACCTGAGTCATTTTATAAACCTTTTGTACTATATGTACGGTATGTGTCACGTCAGGTCAGGTGAAGCCCAGACACTCAGACTCCTTGCTCAGTCTCTTGAGACCCTCCATTGACTCAAAAATCATCGCATCACGGGCAAAGTCAAGATCAGTGAGTCTTATTTCACCAACAGTTGTCCCATAACCGCTGGACCCCACGACCCTGCCCAACACCCAGTCCAGGCAAGCACTGAACAGAGTAGGCGCAAGAACACATCCCTGATGAACCTCAGAATCAGCTGGGAAAAAATGCAGAGGTTCTGCCTCCTCTCTGCACTCACAGTACCAGCCATGATGTCTAGCAACTTCGAGGAGATCCTGCAAAGTCTCAGGATGTCGCAAAAGGCAGCTCAGTCAACCGAGTCGAAGGCTATATGAGAATCAAGAAAGACTGCAAAGAAACTACTGATATTCACGTTTGTGCTTGATGAGAACCCTCAGTGCCAGGATGCGCTCGATGGTAGACCTTCTAGGCGTAAGACCAGGCTGCTCCGGTCACTGGTAGGCAAGCAACTCATCACGGATCCTGCTGAGGATGACTCTAGCAAGGAACTTTCCCGGTACAGAGAGCAGTGTTATCCCCCTGTAGTTGCCACAGTCCTGGTGATCACCTAGGACAGTGGTCACTAACAGGCGGACCGCGGTCCGGGTCCGAACCCAGAAGCTGTCCCATACGGACCCGGACTGACAGCCAAAACATTTAGTTATTATTTAAAACCTGACGGGGCGCTTTTATTTTAACCGGCGCATTCACTCTCCAGTGGTCTCTTCTCTTCCAGGGACGAGGCTCCTGAGGACTCTTCCCCATCCCCTTCATCAAACGTTCAGCCTTCCCGGGCCGCTCCCATGGAGACCAGACAAGAGTTCCGTCTGCTTTATCGGAGCTGTATTTTTTGTGGTATTTGGAGTGTCAATCCTGCCACCAACCTCCATTTTTTTCCAGAAAGTTGGAGGACCACTTCCAGGGCCAGATGCAGTTTAACGTCATACTCATGACAGAGCACTATATATGCACACTGTACTTAGGTTTTCATATTGTATATTTTTACTGTTTTACCATATTATTTTTTATCATTTTATAGGAAGAGTACTAAATGGAGGAATTTCACATTGAATCTCATTGTACTGTACAATGACAATAAAGGAATTCAGTTCAATTCAATACTAGCTGTCTGGGAATTTCTTGGGTCCATCCGTAAGCCAGTTGTCCAACCAAATGCCAGGAGATTGGGCTGCATGCCACACCTACCAGACAGGACTTTCCCCTCCAAGCCTCACATCACGTCTGACGCAGTGTAAACATAAACAATTTCAGAAACGTAAACTCCGCACCAAATTTCAAGCTGCTATCCCCGCAGTGCTGTCTGCGTGCTAATAGCAAAGGCAAATAATAATGCTAACCCGAATGCTAAGCCTTATGCTAACCCTTATGCTAACCCGAATGCTAAGCCTTATGCTGACCCCCCTTAACCTTACTATAATGCAGAAGGGGCAGCCCAAAAACATAGTTAGGCGAATCGGTGAGTGAAATGGTAACAACACAGTTACTGTTAAAAAAAGTCCAGTTTACTCGCTAATGCTTAAATTGCAGCCAAATATTAACCGCGTCATTATTACAAAATTGGATCATTTCATAATTTCAAAATAAATAACTCTTCAAACTGAGTTGGCCAGAGGTAAAGAGTAAATATTTAAAGTTTGGTTAATTAGTAAACTTCTCTATGAAGCACCTGAAAATGGCTGCATAGAAACATAAAGAACATGTTAGTTTACAACAACCTTCACCTGCTAACAAAATCTTTCCTCCAAAATTGACTACAGGACAACTGGTGGCTCAAATTTCACACGGATTTTTCACATGTGGGTTTAAATCTCTCTCCAGCTCACAGGCACATATATGTATTTTTCAGATATTATTAAAATGTTATGCAACAATAGAATTAAAGGAGGTCTATATAACCCTACACTTAAGTAGATGATGGATGGATGGATGGGTGGATGTACGGACTATTAAAAAGGTCTCATTGCCATATTACATTAGTGTATTTGCAGGATACTCGCCACAGATCCAAATTATTTTAACCCTTTGTGGTGCCATGATTAAATTAAGTGCGACTGCCTTCATCTGTTGGGTCCGCACACATCTATCCTTTCAACTAGGGTTCATTCATTGCCCAAAGTTCATGTTTGACTGCTTGAATTCTACTGCCAGTCTTGCACAACCGTTTTTTTGGCTGTTTAAATAGATTTGCCTTGTGAGATTAACTGAAATTTGTTAGCGTGTTAGCCTGTGTTGTTTCATAACAAGCTAAAGGTCATTCTTGTCACATGATACGTATCCAGATTCCTGCACCGCAGAAGAAGCCTGAGTATACCAACCCCACACCCCAGGTCATCATCTACAAGGATTACTGCAATTTTCCTTCGGAGGGAACATAAACGATGTTTGTACCTGAAAATAATTGGCACCGTGTGATTCCTTGTGATCATTTTTGTTCGTTTCCATATTTCTGAATAAATATTACAGCGACTAGTGAATTCCAAGCTGACAACAAAGACTTTCTTCCCCTTGATACTGAGATAAGCCATAGATATGAAATGAGATTTGATTTGTGTCTGCTACTGTTTATTTAGTGCTTAGAATACATGAGCCGACCACAAAGAGGCTTACAGGACAGACAGGAACCACACAGAGATGTGAGAGATTTGACTGGATGATTAGAAGCTCCATTTACTTAGAATTTCTGCTTCTCATAAAAGAGTGAACAATAAACAACAAATTACCATTTTGATTGCAACTAATCAGACTTTTCATGGTCTATGGTTAAACTGTAAAACGCAAGACAGCAATAATGAATCAGAATTTTAAAAATGTACGCATTTCACTCATTTACAAGAAATTCAACGAGTTTTAGAAAACTAAACAAACTATAAGTAGCAAACAAATGTTCATTTTACTATTCAAGTTTAAAAGAAAACTGCAAACCAAAAACCATATTAAAAAGTTCTCACATTAATCAATTTAGCAAATACCTTGCTCCGAGCGCAAGACAGTGACATGTTTAATATCTAATAAACACTTTCTCAGCATTTGTATATTTTATGTAAATACACCAGGTTCAGCCTCACGCAGAGCCAGTATCACAATATCATCGTGAATCCGACACTGTTACAGACTAACACTGCAGTGAAGCAGGGTTGGTCAGCTTGCGGGAGTAAGATTTACAGTTTAAGACACATTTACATGAAAGTAAAAATTTTATTACCTTGAAAATAGTCTGTAGGGTTCACAAACAACCCCCAACACTTTTCATGCAGCTAAAGTTAGGCTTATAATATAAATTTACCATGAGATTTCTTCCGTGACCAAGAGAGCATGAAAGCGTGAGTATCACGCAGCTCACGCCAGATGCTACGATGCAGGACGGCGCAGACGGGAACAAGGTGACAATCCGCTTACGGCTCCAAGACAATATAAGGGGCTTATTAACAAACAGAATACAAGCGGGAAAATACAAAATAAAAGGACCGTCAGGGGTCAAAATAAAACAAACAAACAAACAAACGGGGAAAACAAGAATTAGCCATATAATTCAACTCAACACAGTGAGCAGGACCAGACTTAGGGGACAAAGTACTGACCACACAGCAACATAACTCAATGACTGACTAAGGACCTGAGCACATCCAGGCACTTAAATATACAGAAACACCAGGGCAAACAAGGAACAGGTGAGGCAGATTACAAATGAGCCTGAAATTAAGGAACCTTAAACCAAAACTGCAAACTAGGAGGAGCAGCATAAACGGCTGAGTAAACTAGACAAAAACCAAAATCAAACAGGACAAAAGCAGGGAAAGCTATACAGGGAAGTAAAATAACTACAATACTAGGAACTACACAAATCAATAATTAAAAAAAAACAGGTGAAGCTGGTTCCAAACCAGCCTCAAACCCATGACCAGGAGATCTGCAATCTGAGCTGTATACTCAGCCCGTTGAGCTATGCAACAGGCTGGGAAATAGGGAGTACACACTGGGACTGAAGGACAAGAGATAGGATGGAGAACGGGACGGCCAGCGACACCTGCTGGCCAAACGGGGAGGAGACACGACGGGCAGGTTCAGATGGTACGGACCTTGACACCAGATGCGTGAGAGTTGGCAGCCCTGAATAAATGCAGTCCTTTTACATATTTCAGGACAGTATTTCTCATTCTCTGCTACCACCCCGGCGTACTAAATATGAAGACAATGATCACAACGCTGACTGAGCTCACACCAGATATGGAGGCACTGGGTCATTATATTTCTACAAACACGACCCACCGTCTGCTTATCGCTCCTTTCCAGATAACACACAGGGTACATTTTGTTCCCAGGGTCAATGACTCTGCTATGTATTATTTTAGGCAAGAAATCAAACCAAACCAAAACAAACCAATCCAGAACAGCCAAGATGATTATACACGTGTTTTTTAACTGAACGTGTGAAAGTTTAATGCCTACCACAAGTGGGATGCCGGTGCCATACATGTGGGTGAATAATCATGCTTGGCATGGACAGAAAACTGCTTAATCAGCACTTTCAAAAAGACATCGTTTCAAGCCCTTTTTCCGCTCTGACTCCCTTTCCTCCATCGTTTCAGACCCCTATTCCGCTCTGACTCCCTTTCCTCCATCGTTTCAGACCCCTATTCCGCTCTGACTCCCTTTCCTCCATCGTTTCAAGCCCTTATTCCGCTCTGACTCCCTTTCCTCCATCGTTTCAGGCCCCTATTCCGCTCTGACTCCCTTTCCTCCATCGTTTCAGGCCCCTATTCCGCTCTGACTCCCTTTCCTCCATCGTTTCAGGCCCCTATTCCGCTCTGACTCCTTTTCCTCCATCGTTTCAGGCCCTTATTCTGCTCTGACTCCCTTTCCTCCATCGTTTCAGGCCCCTATTCCGCTCTGACTCCCTTTCCTCCATCGTTTCAGGCCCTTATTCCGCTCTGACTCCCTTTCCTCCATCGTTTCAGGACCCTATTCCGCTCTGACTCCCTTTCCCCCATCATTTCGGGACCCTATTCCGCTCTGACTCCCTTTCCTCCATCGTTTCAGGCCCTTATTCCACTCTGACTCCCTTTCCTCCATCGTTTCAGGCCCTTATTCCGCTCTGACTCCCTTTCCTCCATCGTTTCAGACCCCTATTCCGCTCTGACTCCCTTTCCTCCATCGTTTCAAGCCCTTATTCCGCTCTGACTCCCTTTCCTCCATCGTTTCAGGCCCCTATTCCGCTCTGACTCCCTTTCCTCCATTGTTTCAGGCCCTTATTCCACTCTGACTCCCTTTCCTCCATCGTTTCAGGCCCCTATTCCGCTCTGACTCCCTTTCCTCCATCGTTTCAGGCTCTTATTCCGCTCGGACTTATTTTCCTCCGTTGTTTCAGGCCCTTATTCCGCTCTGACATCCTGAACTGTTGCCTTACCACTGTGTCCTCAGTCGGGGAACCGCGACTGCTGGAGCTCAAAGGGCTGCCATGGTAACTAGAGTGTCACGAGGCGGTGCAGCAGCACTTCTGTGGCTCCTCAGCTGACATGTGCTACCGCGTCTGCATCTTGCCGGCAAATTCCACACGACAGTCTGTGTTGCTGTGGCCTTCCTGCACAAAACCAGAGAACAAAATAAACACTAGTCAGCTAAAAATAAAATGTATCTAAGGGTATTCTAACTACAGAAACTCATCTCATTTTATTCTGACACTGGGATTTATCAAGTTGGAAGAAATGTCCACCTGCTCTAGAGACTCCATCTCCTGAGTTTGTGGCTTAGAATGCAGAGATATATGGCAGTGATGGATACATGAAAATATATTTAAAAAATCTTTTGACATATGTGTATTACTAAAAAAAATATACGCTTATACCGTATTACGGAGAACGGATGTTTCCTGAAATCCCAAAGCAGTCGCAATGCAAACTATAACCAATAGAGGGAGCTACTCTATTGCTTATTGTAGGTCTGAAACCCACAAAGCCACTTTTCTGCATTGACAATATTTATTACTCTCCGGCCGGCACGTTTTATGCCGTTTTCACCCAATTTAAAGACGCTACCTCAGCAGTTCTGGTTAAATTGTCTCACAACAGAGTATCTTTAGAGAAACTGCAACTTCCCATTGACACCAGTGCTGAAAACACCAGTTTGACCAGCTCAAGCTGGTTGACCAATTTGTGACAGTTGACCAGTTTAAGGTATGATGGTTTGACGGTTTAGCTAGCCACACCAACATAACCAACTGGTCACTCACCCAGTTAGACCAATAAAACGTGGCAATCTTAGACCAGCTAAAATCAGGTATACCAGCACAAGCTGGTTTTTAGCATAGACCATACCAGCATGACCAGCATAATGCTTTCTGTTTATACCAGCATATGTTGTGTTTTGGTGCTGGTGGACCAGCATCATTAAAAAGATATTGCTGCTGGATATGCTAGTGCACCAGCACCATTAAAATAATGCTTATCTATGCTGTTCTTTTTCCAGCAGGGTTTTCCTACCTATAGGCCTATCCCGTCTTCATGACAATTGATGCAACAAGAGAAAACCCGCGAGTATGGAAAGCTCGCTTCAGTGAAGGTCTGTTCACGTAGCAGGGCGGCTGTGTGCCCGACGTTAGGCCTTACAGTGCTCAGCCGTGACGGAGGTAATGAGCGGCGTTCCGGAGCGCGCACAGCCGGTAAGAAGCGCTCGTTACTGCGGTGCGGGGAGCGGGCAGAGCCGCCGCTTTCGGGGGCACTCAGTCAATTTAAAACAGCCTCAGCTGTTTCCCGGAACCACATCATTGATAATAATGAATTAATTTATATATCAACAAAGAGCATCTTAAAATTACATCTCACTTGGGTTACACCCCGAAGAGTACACAGCATTATAATATCGCGGGAAAGCGATATTCGTAAATTAATCCTATTAATTACCTGCTATTAGTATTAATTTGGTGCTTACTAACATCGTATCAGTGCGATCCCAGGGGTCTGAAACTGGTTTGGGGTCACCGGCATTACAGGGACGCCCTTGTCTTTCCCCATTTTGCTTAGGAGACGTTAACAGACGCAAACCCTCCTGTTGATTGGAAAAGAAGCAAAGCAGAGCGACCGGCCCCGTTATCACGACACGGAGAAGCGGAGACCTGCAGGAGACGGCGGCGATCGGAGAAACGCGCCCAGCGCCAGACGAGCAATGCGGGAGAAGCAGGCCGGCGAAGGGCGGAGCCTCCAGCCCGCCTGTGGACCGGCGGCAGATTTACTGCCTTCTGACGCCACTATCTCCCTCCTTATCTTTGCCTGTCATCGCCTTCGCCTCAAGATGCAAATCGGATCTTCCTGACTTAAGAGCCGAGGCGCAGTGTCACCGTGCCGGACGGAACATAATAACTATGCATCTGCAGGGCAAAATGCTTCCGTTGTTGGCAACATAACTTTATTTTTCCTGTATTGATTTTTTTGTTGTTGTTGCATAATTTCATGAAATATATTTACACAAGCCCAATCTCCTCTAATCATCATTAACCTGCGCATAAAAACCAGGTGACTTATAATCATCGTCAGTAATAATTAATATAGGTTACATTCATGCAAACTCACCTTTACCACGCTTTATATGGCACCTACGGCCAAGAGGCCAGACGCTATTAAACTCTGACATTTTGTCTTGCCTTCATTATAGTTCTCCGATAGCCTCCCGTTTCATGTGCCGTATTGTTTTAAAGGTGCAGGACAAACAAGACGGAGACTTTCGGCGGGAAATTGCTTTTTATCGCCGGCAAAGGCATCTTACTGCTCGGCGTCAGATACTGTGATAATGTCTCGTGGGAGGCTTTTTTCTGATAGTAGTGGAAGTTTATCTTTTCTGTCAGATTCAGTGGTGAACACCTTGTCTGTATCAGCTGATGAACTGTTGTAAGGAGAGAAGCTAATCTTAATATGGATCAGTGCTGGGGGTCTCAAGTATAAGCTCTCGGCTGCCTGCCCTGTGACAGTGGCCCAGGAGTCGTGGTTTATTAACGGTTGGCACTGGAAACAGGCTACATGCCTGACAAATGGCAAAGTTATCAGAGCTGGCCTGAATTTCATGCTCCTCTTCAGCACTACATCCCCTACGTAAGGAAGAGCATCTTCTCACATCTGTAATGTCTGTGACACTAACGGGGTACTCAGTACACCATGTACAGGCAGCCAGTGGGGAACATGGCCAACTTTAACCCTTTCTTCATCTTTCCATTCATATCTTACCATTGTTATTTTCCATCCTAATCCATCCATCCTCACCTATCCTTCCTCATCTTTCCATCCTCATCCATACATCCACCATCCTCATCTATCATTAAACATCCATTCTCATCTATCACCCTCATCATCCTCATCTATCCATCCTCATCTATAACCCTCATCCATCCTCATCTATCATTATCCATCCATCTCATCTATCACCCTCATCTATCCATCCTCATCTATCATCCTCATCCATCCATCCTAGTCTATCATCCTCATCCACCCATCCTCATCTCCTTTCATTGAATCTAGATGTAATCTAACTCTGAAATGAATCAGATCACCATCAGTGAGAGTATAATCATCTATCACAGATCCTTCTTAAATCCATTTCTATATTCTGCAGTAAAAAAAATCGTACTTTTTATTGTACAATATATCCCTTTTTGTGAATGTTCACAGGAGGGTAATGTTATAACATACGTTAAGTATTCCATGGATCCATCTTCTAAACACTTATCCAGTGCAGGTTCACGTGATGTAAAACATCCCATTCTGAATTTCATATTTTTCCATTTTAATTGCACATATTTGCTTCTATGACAAAATGGAGCTCTAAAATCTGTTTTCAATCACTTGTGAATAAACCTTTTATCTAATTTAACATTTTTTGATATCTGAAAAGCCGTTCCTTTTAGTTAGCTAGCATGGATTCCTGCTTTCATGAGCAGATTATGTTTATGGGTGAATAGTGCAGCACAATATAGCACCACTAACAGGTAATGCAAATATTTTAAGTATTATTTTGTGTATTTCATTTTCCACCGTGGTGGTTGGGTAAATGAGAAGAGAATCCGACGAAGAGCCCTGCCGAAGTCCTTGAAGGAGATCTCTCTCAAGCTTTTGAAAGATTCATGAATAATGAATACAGGAACACAAATAGCCTCGTCACTCTAGTGCAGAACTTACAGCCATTGACCCAGAGTTTGCCTCATACTATGTATACAAATATGGCCGTAATGGTGCAAGAGTTTCACTGCAATTAAACTGATAAGTCTGCAGATGAATGGGGAACATCAAAGGAGATATTAATAAGCCATCATTGTGACTGAATGATTTCTGAATGTGATTCTTCTTTGAGAAGCAGAACGGCTGATTGGACAGTGCGTCGAGAGAGACCGACATAGACAGGATAATGTTCTCTTACCCACACAGCGCGTCCCCCTCCCAGGTCAACGAGGCACCACAACTGACAAAAATATCCCCCTGATCCAGCCGCCCAGAAGAATCGCAGTGCCTTAAACGAGCTCTGGCGTTATGGGGTATGACCGACATGTTCTCGGTGCCCTGCTCTGCGTATGAATTACGCCACGCTTCCTGTAATGGCTGTCTGTGGCAATAGAGGTCTGCATGTAGACAGCCCCAGCAAACGAATGAGCGGACTGGCTCATGCCAGGTATCATGAACACAGACACGCACCTCCTGCGTCTTGACATGGCTCCCAGACGCTCCCCTAATTGATGTGGTGGCGGCCATATTTACTCTGCAGCATCTGGAAGAAGCCGGCAGAATATGTAGAGCTAATGAGTAAGCTCCTGCCTGGCCACTGTCCTGAGGCGGTGGCGGGGGGGGGTTCTCGGTGAGTGTGGACTGGAATACCGTTCAGGCGCTCCTGGGATAGGCTTCAGGCCTGACCCCGTGACCCCTCAAAACGCCTAAACCAGTTATAAGCCAGTAATAAGCCTGTAATGTGGATCTTACCCTTAAATACTCCTGTAAGGGGGGGTGCAGCGGGTGGGACAGCACATGAGGTCTCTGCGCCTGTGAGCAGAAGGTGACTGACTCGAATCCCACCCTTATCGGCCCTTAAGCATCGCCCCCCCCCCCCCCCCCCGATAATCGCCCCCCCCCTCCTGTGCTTGGACCCAAGCATCGCTCTCAGCTGTATATACAGAATATGGACAAACATATTGGGACACGACCAGTTAATGACTGAATTCCGGTGTTTCATTCTGACCCATTGCTGAAGGTGTATAAAATCAAGCACCAAGCAGTGCAGTCAGGCAAACAAGGTCCATAAAGACGTGGCCGGGTGAATTTGGTGTGGAGGAACTTGACCGGCCCACACAGAGCCCTGACCTCAACCCCATCAAACACCTTTGGGATGAACTAGAACGGAGATTGCGAGCCAGACCTTCGTGTTCAACACCAGTGCCTGACCTCAGAAATGCTCTCTGGGATGAATCGGCAAAAATTTCCACTGACACACCGGGTTAAAGAAAGTGATGGTTAGATGCAGGTACTATTATACAGGAGCCATCTGTCTGCTTTTAAGTTACTTAGAAGATTCAAGCACAGTCCCACCTGCATTGAAGTGCGAGAAAAGCGTGGGAAAATCTGCGTCTGGAATGGTAAGTAGCTCACAATTAAGCGCAAAGCAAACTGCCACACATCCTTACACTGTATTAATGTCCTGAAACTCACGGGCTCTGCATTCCGTGACTCACCCATAAATTATTATCTAATTTTCCTCGCTCATTTAGTTCATTAGGTCAGAGTCCATTTAACACCATTATGTGACCCGACCCAAAGAGGAATTAACCTCTACTGACCATGTAGTCCTTCACCTCTAATTTATGGTAGCCGAACAAATTATTTTAAAAGTGAGATTTACCAGCCAAAAAATGATTTTTTAAGTGATTGATGGATTTAATGCATGAATCCCAGGCCAGAACCTGGTCCCGCATCAAAGAGCCACATCGTCTGGGCAGTTCCATTAACTGAACGAGACCGGGCCCTTTTATCCAAAGCATCTTTTGCACCATCCTTCGCTCTCGGCGAGGGGGGGCTGGCACCCCGGCTGCTGCCTCTTGCCCCCCCCCCCCCCCCATTTATCTGAGCACTTTGGGATTAGCATGCGCCTGCCGCCCTGGGATGTCCAGATTCAGCACTCAAGCTTGGATCCGTCCCCTCGGACCTCCGGGGAGACTCTCAGCTCCCTGTGGGCTGTAGCCGTCCACCTCTGTGGATCCTGGTGCATCACTACGTCACCGTTTACACTCTTATGATTAACGGAATAATTACTAATAAACCCTTAACGACCTACATAAAACAAAACTATTTCAATTCTTTTTCAACATCATTATAAAGTGGATGCAAAACAATTTGATTAGTATCACGCAATTAACATTTTAAAGTGTATATTTAATTATATACCTAAGAAAAATAATATTATTGTATTATTTTATTAAACGCCTGTTGGAGCAGTGTGGGGCTCAGTGGATTAGGGCTCTGATGCTGCTGCGGGCCCTTGGGCGAGGCCCCTAATTGCCCCTGGGGCAGCAGACAAATGCCTAACCCCAGGCCGTGACCCCAGACTTGTGCTGCACTTGCGTCTGTGTGTCTCAGGGAGAGCAAGATGGGACAAGCGAAAAGACCATTTCCCCACGGGGATCAATATCATTATTCTATTCTATAACAAACAAAAGATTTGCTGTGTGGCTTGAGATATTTAATGTGTAAACATTTCAAAGTACGCAGCAGCATTCATGAAGCTGACTCGCTATAGACAGTTGAGAACACTTGGTTAATTTTGCAAAACAGTTACATTTGCAATTAGGTTATTTAAGGTAACTCAGGTTACGGCAGGGTTCCTGCTCCCAAATTAAAACCACAGGTTAGATTAATGAAACTTGCTAAGATTTTAATCTTTAATACCAATTTAAATGGAAAAAGTGCATGTCTTTTTATAATTACTGTGGATATTACCTAAACTGAATCGATGCCTTCTCTTGTCGGATATATTTGTATAATTCAATATTGCCCTCCAATTTCCTCTGTATCCTTGATAATGTGTTCTCCCAAACTAACAGTGATTTATTATGCATCAGGCTATTTATTCATTATTTAGGCTAAAAGCTGGAATCCTCGTCAATGATGGCTAATGCTTCACGGTTGCCACATTTTAATAGGAAAATTGTTCTAAATGTACATTAGGCATTCTATACATTTTCACGGTGTGATGTCATTTTTCTTTTTTCGACCCGTTATCTGCAGTTCTGAATTGCATTATTGTAAAGCCGGGATGGAGAAATCATTAGACATAATTACTTCAAATAAGAGTCATCGAACAATTCATTATATATTATGGGCCACATGGAATGGACTGGAAGAGGTTGAAATTATAAATTAACTGTAACTTAGTAAGAATTTCAAGTACAGTCCAGAATAGCATTTGCAGAAATACATTTTGCACTCTCTTCTAGTTCTGCTCTGAATTCCTGCTCTTTTCAAGTGCGTTTTTATTACTGGTTGACTGATACGCACCAGATGGGAAAACACATTCAAAATAATATCGTTTTATTCGGAGAATCATTTTGCATGGTTTGCGATTGTTTTTGCACATTTACACACTAGATTTGAACATGTACATTAATTTCACAGCAGTGACCAAACCATATATACACGGTAAAGCAGGAGAGAGCGAAGCACCACAGCAAGCCAATACATCGTGCATCCAAAGGAATTTACAGTGGCAAAAATATCATTCAGCAGAATTCAAGCCATACGTTTAAACATTTGTAGCATTTAAGTTCGGGTCTTGTGACTCTGGTGGCCCTTTGGCATGGACTCTGCTGTGCGCCTCCTGCTGGACAGAGCGGAGTCTGCGCTCGCATTTGAACACCGCTGTGAAAGCCGCCCTGTAGTTGTTGTTCATCCAGCCGTAAAGGATGGGGTTGGCGAAGGTGGAGCACATGGCTATGATGTGGAACATCGTGTAGAGCAGCTTGAAGTCCTTCATGTCCAGCACGCTGCTGTCGATGTCGGTAGCCAACTGGAAGGCGTGGAAAGGCAGCCAGCTGACTGCAAAGACCACCACCATGGTGACCAGCATCTTGGTGGTCTTCTTCCGCCTGTGGTGCCGGTCGTTCCTCGCCCCCGGGCTGACGTGATTCTTGAGTTTGCTCCAGATGCGTACGTAGGCGAAGGAGATGATTGACAGGGGGAGCACGTACTGCAGGATGACCGCGGAGATGCTGTAGACGGTGCCGTCCCTGTTGCTCCCGGGCCACTTCTCCGTACACACCTGGATGGACTGATCCGGCGAGAAGTCGAATGTGGTGTATTCCCGGAAAATGGCCAGCGGACTGGCCAGCACGGCGCTGATGGTCCACGTTATGCCGATCACCACAAAGCACATCTCCTTGGACATCTTGGTCTCCAGGTGATACACTATGCACCTGTGTCGGTCTAAGGCTATGACGTTCAAGGTTACCGTGGAAACGTGCACTGCCAGACCCTGGGCGTAGGGCAGCATGAAGCACAGGACCTGTCCGAACTTCCATTCTTCCAGGAGGGTGTAAACCAGGGTGAACGGTAAACACAGCGTGTTCACCAGCAGATCGGCCACCGCCAGGTTAGCTATGAAAAAGTTAGTGACCGTGCGCAGCGTCTTGAACTTGTAGACCACGTAGATGACCAGGGAGTTTCCGACGACCCCCAGCAGGATGATGGTGCTGTAGGCTAGGATGAGCACCACCTGCACTCCCACGAGCTTCGTGCTGTCCTCCAGGGCGCCCTCGCTCAGCACCGATGACGTGGACGAGCAGCACTTGCTGGAATTTGTGTCCGACCCAAAAAGGTCGTCTTGGGTGACGTTGGCCTGGCTCTCGGGCTCCATTGGCTGGCCTTAGGCACGCAGCCCACACAACCTGGAAACACAGGTGAGTCACCACGCGTCTGACTAGGTACAACTCTGCTCAATAATAAGTTTGATAGCACCTCAACTCTTTGAGGATTTTTGTGCCTATTATAACTTGCAGCCCATTATTATTTATTGGATTAAACTGTGTTCGGGATTAAAATGAACCCTAAGTGATTTATTTAGAGAGAATCAGGCACTGCTTAAGATATGTGCCTCACTAATATACAATTTGAGCTGTCCTAATAGGCCTACACAACGTGAAAAAAGTTAATAGCGCGCGTTTCGTTAGTAATTATCGATCGTACATGCAAAGTGATAAAAGAGGATTTATGGCATTTATAAAGGTGATTTAGCATCGTTTTAATACGACCCATTGCGCGATCTTGTAATTACAAAAGATTGAAGCGGAAATAAATTTGAGTCGTTGGATGCTGAACGGACATAGAAATTTGAATAACAGATTTCTGAGCAAGTCGTGTCTGTAAATTTGTGTATTTTAAATGAATAACAATCGTGCATGCCCCATAAAATTTTAAGCATTTATGTAACAAGGATTTGTGCTTAAAATTTAAGAGCTGCTTTGTGAAATTCATACGGGAAAATTATAATAAAGTTCAGGCTCAGATATGTCCATATAAACTTGCATTTTAAACTACATAATTTACGTAGAGTGTAACACACGCCCCTCATTACGGTCAGCCGCCTAACGCTTTGAGCGCAGAAAGCAAAAAAAAAAAAAAAAAAAAGCAGTTTAATATTTATACACCTGTTATAAGTTAGGGTGAGATTTACCGGGATTTACTGTAACCTGTATACCCCTACCTGCTTATACATTTCAGAAGGCGTCCATCAAAATAAACATCAATGATGAGGAATAAGAAATTAATGTTTTCAAAAACGATTACAATGACGGCACTGATGATGAGGATGATAATGATGAGGAGGAATGCGCGTGTTGATTGTTCATTGCATTATCATCGTTAATTTCAATCAACGCGAACGCTCAGACGGACAAACTGGGAGGTATTTATACTCACCTATCGCCAGGACTGTTTAGCAAAGCATGTTCCACTGTAGCTGGAGTTAAGAGCTACAGGGCGTCTGATGGCGTTGCAATCCGCCCGAAATGCGCCTTTCCTCCGAGGCTCCCGCCACCAGCAGCCTGCATCCCCGCATCCCGGAGATACTGGCTGAGCAGCAAAAAGCCACCAAGTTTATGGAGAGCGGAGGCTGAGTGACAGGCGCGCCCACACCGCCTCTGAGCGCCCCAGTTAATGCACTGATGAAATGTCCACCGATCAAAAGCTTTTTTCTTTTGCTATAATTACATAGAAGTGTCATATAAAGTGACAAGTGTGCTGTCTGTCACTCGATCGTAATTCAGCGGCTTGAATGCGTGTACTTCGCGATTAATCATTTGTTTCGCACAAGGAACAAAGTACCATGAATGAGTGCGATACTACTACTACTGTTATTATTGGTGTTGTTGTTTTTAAGCCAGATCCCTTGGTTTATCCGTTGCTCAAAGTTAATGCAGCTGTTTTAATAATACCTGATAATTTCGCGTCAACGTGTTACTTACCGGGTGATGGATCACCGTCCAGCTCTCTGAGGGACTTGCGTATGACCGCAGCAGATTGGTGCTCACTCCTGGGGATGACATTCTCCCACTTGGTGGGGAGGCTGTCTTCATGCGGCCATGAACGAGCACTAAATAGAGCAGCCTGCACAAATCCATCAGAAGCTTTAAGGTGTGTCTGCATCTCCCATGATCCCTAGGAAGTCATGTTCATTTGTCCAGCCTGTTCTCCCAAATCTGCTTGTCCAAAGGGGTATCAACACAATCAGTAGGAGACACCATGGACAGGATGTCATTCCATCACAAGACACACACACATTAAGGACAGTTTAGGGTAAATCTAGCTGAACTGCGCTTGTCTTTCAGCTGTATGTATCTATCAGAACACGAGAGACCCCCAAATAAACATAGGAAGACATGGAAAAGCACCCACAAAACCACAGAGATGGGCACATCGTACATCCTGATCAGACAGGAAGCCACATCGTACATCCTGATCAGACAGGAAGCCACATCGTACATCCTGAACAGACAGGAAGCCACATCGTACATCCTGAACAGACAGGAAGCCACATCGTACATCCTGAACAGACAGGAAGCCACATGATAGATTTATTACAGCCACTGTTTTTCTGCTCTGGTCCTAAATTACAGCCAGATCTGCATGCGATTGTTCCTGTCAGGCACCGAATCAGCAAACTCTGTTCATCGTTTTATTGTCCTGAACCAGTTACCATGGTTTATGGGTGAATCTCAATACTAAGAACGCACAGATCATACTTGTGGTCTTGGCAAGACCGGTCTTGCTAACTTGCCTCACATGAATGAACTTGGGGCGTAATGAATCATGGGATTTGTCTCATTTGGCAAGGATGCAACTGATGTATAGTTGTTATTCGAAACGGGGCAAGACTGACATCCGCGGATTTTTACTGTCCTCTGTACATCTGTTTTTGAGTATTGGAACTGGTCCTTTGCAATGGAAGATGATGTAAAACGGGTATGAGAGAACACGAGAATGGCCAAGTATGCATATTGAGAAACAGCTTATATTCTACGTACATGAGAAGAATTGCAGGAACTGATTTCCTTTATAGCCAAACTCAATAAAGCAAAGACAAACAGTTAATGACAAAGTGACGGAAATTTATATATCTGCCCCTTGGATCCTTTCAAACATTGTTTCACAGTATTATTGTCTTCTGGGCAGGTTGGAAAACCAGTTTATCTCTCCACTGGATTTTGGGCTTCCATACATGTGGACATTAGTCTGTCAGCACTGGATCACTGTGAGGCAGGGCACTGTTCCTGTACTTCCTGGTAGCCTCACACCCTGGGAGAACTCTCTCAAAATAATCAAACATCTCTGCCCAGATACATACATGTAGGGTCAGCCAACCCCTTCAGGGTTAAGGGCCTCGCTCAAGGGCCCAATGGAACAGGACGGCACCAAACCACAGTACCGGCTGGATGTGGACAGAGTGGTCACCTGGTGCGATGGTAATAACCTCCTACTCAGCACTACAGAAACCCTTTACGCTCCCATTCAGATTCCTGGGAAGACTCATTCGCAGCTCTCTGAAATGACACTCCAGCATGGATTATATCATCTGGAAGAAAAGTACTACAGACACAGTACTTCCTCAGACAGTAAAATTCAAAGCCAACCCATCCCTGCTGATCAGATTCTCCATCATCTAGAGCATCCAAACATTATACTCTGTAAGGCAGCGCAGAGCACCAGACCTGGGCCCATTATTTCCAAGGTTTCTGTGACTGTGGCGCTGACCTCCCCTCCCTCTACATCCATCTCACCTCCAATGAGATCACCTCCAATGAGATTACCTCCAATGAGATCGCCTCCATTGAGATCGCCTCCAATGAGATCGCCTCCATTGAGATCGCTTCCATTGAGATCGCCTCCAGTAAGATCGCTTCCAATGAGATCGCCTCCATTGAGATCGCCTCCAATGAGATCACCTCCAATGAGATCGCCTCCATTGAGATCGCTTCCATTGAGATCGCCTCCAGTAAGATCGCTTCCATTGAGATCGCCTCCATTGAGATCTCCTCCAATGCGATCACATCCAATGTGATCGGCTCCATTGAGATCGCCTCCAATGAGATCGCCTCCATTCAGATTGCCTCCAATGAGATCACCTCCAATGAGATCACCTCCAATGATATCCCCTCCAATGATATCCCCTCCAATGAGATCGCCTCCATTCAGATTGCCTCCATTGAGATCGCCTCCAATGAGATCGCCTCCATTGAGATTGCCTCCAATGAGATCGCCTCCATTGAGATTGCCTCCAATGATATCCCCTCCAATGAGATCGCCTCCAATGAGATCCCCTCCAACCCCTCGCACACTGACCCCGACCAGCTCCAGCTGCTCCCACACGGCAGATGACTCAGATCCCTGCTATTAAAAGCCATTCAGGAGCAGCTCCTTCCAGATTGCTATCAGGACATTGACCAGCTAAGAAGTCACTGCACCTCCATACCCGCATTTGCATAATTGCCTCCTTAAACCTCACATGGTGCCTTTATAAATACTCATCACTTAGTAGCACAAGCTCTTATCCAGTCATTTCTACTCATTCCTGTTAATGCGTGATAGTTGCTCCTTCCTATTTGCTTCTTTCTTTGTGTATCTCCACCATGTGTATGTATGTCCATGCATATATACACTGAAGTATATGGCCATTATAGACTACATCTGGAACCTCAGCTCAAAGTATTTTTATTGTAACCTTCAGCTATATGATGCATGGCTCATACACTGAGATGGAATATCGATCTCGTTGGTTGTAGTGCAAAAGGAAGGTAGTAAATAGAGATGACTGTCTACAGCCAACACCAGCTCGTCCCATGTCACTCATAATATGAGTCACTTTTTTATATGCAAAAATACTGATCATTTTAGGTATAGTGGGTAACAACACATCACTTTCATTGTACAGTTTCCTACCAATAAATCAGGCACCAGCTGGTGCCGAAAAACATCTTCTCCCTGAGAAAGATCAGAATCCAAAACCCTGTTGGACCCTAACCTTCACTGCAGTGTCCTGACATGCGTCGCCGAAGGTCCATTTGCTGCACAGCTTCCATTAATATGCTGCGTTTGGCTTTGATCTGACTGCACAGCGCAGTGGCTCACTGGGAACCTCCATAATGGACATTAAATAAACCGACAGGAGTGGCAATTCGCTTAATGCGATGCACCGTGAGAAGTCAAAGATTTTCTTTAACACGAGACCTTTGAACAGGACCGGAGCTGTATAAAACCTCATTAGCCTGCTGGTGTGACATTTGGCTCGCTCACTGCACCGCGCCGGGAACCCCTGTCTGCACGCAGAGTTGTCTGCTGCTCTGCACTGCACTTTCAGCATTTAGTGCTGTGTGCTGTGGCCACTTACATGTGGTATGTTGGCCCCGAGGCAGCAGAGAAGGGGCAGAAATTAAGCTAAAACAGGTGTTCAAACGTGGTCACTGTAAAGGAATCCCGAGATTACAGCTACAATATACATTTTCAGTGTCTCTGTGTATCTGCAGATGCTGAGAATTATTTTTTCAGTTGACTTTCTTTGTTACATAACCTTTAATATATTATAATTATTTATTTATGAGATTTATTGGCATGCCACAGTTATACAATTTTAAAAAATACTGTATTTTATAATTCAGTCCGTTTGATGAATGGTGGGCATCCCAGCCTTAAATATTCACAGTGCTGCCCTGTTTTTCAGAAATGGAGGGATGACTTGTGTTATGCTAAATCCATTTGCTGGCCCACAGAGAGACTGAAGTGAATCTGCGTGAAACAGCATTACACAGCACAGCGCGATGCCTCGAAGGGAAACCATGAACGCAGAATTACACAGCACAGCGCGATTCCTCGAAGGGAAACCATGAACGCAGCAATACACCTGCTTTTACAGTTGAATTTTGATAGGCATTTCATGCATTTCTGGTGAGGAAAATGGACATTTTCCTGTTTTGATTAACAAAACCTGGAGCCTTCACTGGGAAGCCAGCAAACAGCTGTGCTTGGCACATTCATACGTCACAGACGTCCTTCACTTATTATCTGAAAGAGGTGAATCATATCAGGTCAGTCTTTTGAAATATGAAGTTTCATTCAAAACAGTTCAAAACAGCCACCAGGTTTAGTTAACATACATCTTGATTTTTTCCCACTCCAGTTCCCGGAACGATGACACAGACTACTTTCATTATGATGTGTGAAGGTCTGTAATAATATTCTATGTTCTTAAAATTCTGAGCACTTTCCATAAAAAATGTAACATTTAACATTTGCTTCTGCTTTCCAAATTATACAGGAAAATGTTTTAATGTTTTTTTGTTTAATTCTCATTATCGTTTTTCATTAAATAGGCCGCCATTCACATTTTCCAAATAACATTTTTGTTTAGTTTAATCACGCACACAATATTTTCATAGCTGAATGACTTATGGATCGTCTCCCAGGAAAAGCTGAGTGATTCCAGAATGCATCTCTTTCACACCATTTTACCTTCACAGTTAAATGGTCTCTCATTCATATTTTAACTAGTTTTCTGTCATCTCCATAATACCAGAAGTGATTTATTTCAGTTTTATTGCCAAAGAATTAGACTTAATAGAACCATGAACCATGCAGGATTCAATAACCTTCTTTACTTAAAACGTGCAGGATAATCTAACTGCCATTAAACTGAAACCCAACTGCTGTGCATTTTTCCAAAAGTCATTATTGCAAAGTCAAACCATAACTTTTGCACTGGGTGGCTGGGTTAATTAGTGACTAAGAAAGGTGACCTAGGTCTGAAGAACTCTATTCAGGGGCAGTTTATAAGACAAAACAACCCTGCTATGTGCAGTTGTGCATCTCTTAACGATGTGGATGCGTTCTGAGAAATGCATTTTTAGGCGATTTCGTCGTTGGGGCGAATATCAGTGAGCACACTTACACAAATGTAGATGGTGTAGCCTTCTACATACAGAGGTTACAGTAAACATTTTTATCAGTAGAAAGAGTACACTCTAAAGTAACGATTATAAGTACAACATACTACATACATAAATCAGTAAGTTTAGTTATCATTATGAAGCATTATGTACTGTACATCAAGGTTTCTCAACCCGGTCCTCGGGGACCACCAGACGGTCCACGTTTTTGCTCTCTCCCAATTGGCAGGGAATTGGGAGAGAGCAAAAACATGGACCGGCTGCTGGTCCCCGAGGACCGGGTTGAGAAACCCTGCTGCACATAATTGTATGTTCCGTACTTTTAAACGACAAGCAATGCAGCAGGTTTGTTTGCAGCAGCATCGGCACCAACCCATGATGCATCGTGCTACGCCGTTGTCATAGCTATGATGTCACTAGGTGGTAGGAATTATTCGGCTCCATTATGACGTTAAGGGATCACCCTTGTAAATGCGGTGTGTTGCTGGCTGAAACGTTACAACGTGGTGCTGACTGTACGGTATCCCACTGAACGTCAGGAGCCGGGCACGGCCCTGGGTGTGTGCCAGTCATGCCAAGGCCATGCAGCAACGTGCAGGATGAAGGAGCTCTTACGCATCGTATCAAAATGAAAATGTGAAGCCAAGCTTTACTGGCCAGTACACAGTGCATATCGGAGGCTGCTGAAGTAACCCAGCTGGGGCTAAGCAGGCCTGGCCAGGACTTGGATGGGAGACCAACTAGGAAAGCTGAGTTGCTGCTGGAATAGGTGTTGGTGTGGCCAGCAGGGGGAGCCCATCCTGTGGTCTGTGTGGGTCCCAAAGCCCCAGTGTAGTGACAGGGACACTGTGGCCAGCAGGGGGAGCCCATCCTGTGGTCTGTGTGGGTCCCAAAGCCCCAGTGTAGTGACAGGGACACTGTGGCCAGCAGGGGGAGCCCATCCTGTGGTCTGTGTGGGTCCCAATGCCCCAGTGTAGTGACAGGGACACTGTGGTCAACAAGGGGGAGCCCATCTTGTGGTCTGTGTGGGTCCCAATGCCCCAGTGTAGTGACAGGGACACTGTGTCCAACAAGGGGGAGCCCATCTTGTGGTCTGTGTGGGTCCCAATGCCCCAGTGTAGTGACAGGGACACTGTGGTCAACAAGGGGGAGCCCATCTTGTGGTCTGTGTGGGTCCCAAAGCCCCAGTGTAGTGACAGGGACACTGTGGCCAGCAGGGGGAGCCCATCCTGTGGTCTAAGTGGGTCCCAATGCCCCAGTGTAGTGACAGGGACACTGTGGTCAACAAGGGGGAGCCCATCTTGTGGTCTGTGTGGGTCCCAAAGCCCCAGTGTAGTGACAGGGACACTGTGGTCAACAAGGGGGAGCCCATCCTGTGGTCTGTGTGGGTCCCAAAGCCCCAGTGTAGTGACAGGGACACTGTGGCCAACAAAGGGGAGCCCATCCTGTGGTCTGTGTGGGTCCCAAAGCCCCAGTGTAGTGACAGGGACACTGTGGCCAGCAGGGGGAGCCCATCTTGTGGTCTGTGTGGGTCCCAATGCCCCAGTGTAGTGACAGGGACACTGTGGCCAGCAGGGGGAGCCCATCCTGTGGTCTAAGTGGGTCCCAATGCCCCAGTGTAGTGACAGGGGCACTGTGGCCAGCAGGGGGAGCCCATCCTGTGGTCTGTATGGATCCCAATGCCCCAGTGTAGTGACAGGGACACTGTGGTCAACAAGGGGGAGCCCATCCTGTGGTCTGTGTGGGTCCGAAAGCCCCAGTGTAGTGACAGGGACACTGTGGTCAACAAGGGGGAGCCCATCTTGTGGTCTAAGTGGGTCCCAATGCCCCAGTGTAGTGACAGGGACACTGTGGCCAGCAGGGGGAGCCCATCCTGTGGTCTGTATGGATCCCAATGCCCCAGTGTAGTGACAGGGACACTGTGGTCAACAAGGGGGAGCCCATCCTGTGGTCTGTGTGGGTCCGAAAGCCCCAGTGTAGTGACAGGGACACTGTGGTCAACAAGGGGGAGCCCATCTTGTGGTCTGTGTGGGTCCCAAAGCCCCAGTGTAGTGACAGGGACACTGTGGCCAACAAGGGGTAGCCCATCCTGTGGTCTGTGTGGGTCCCAAAGCCCCAGTGTTGTGACAGGGATACTGTGGCCAGCAGGGGGAGCCCATCCTGTGGTCTGTGTGGGTCCCAATGCCCCAGTGTAGTGACAGGGACACTGTGGCCAGCAGGGGGAGCCCATCCTGAGGTCTAAGTGGGTCCCAATGCCCCAGTGTAGTGACAGGGACACTGTGGCCAGCAGGGGGAGCCCATCCTGTGGTCTGTGTGGGTCCCAAAGCCCCAGTGTTGTGACAGGGATACTGTGGCCAGCAGGGGGAGCCCATCCTGTGGTCTGTGTGGGTCCCAATGCCCCAGTGTAGTGACAGGGACACTGTGGCCAGCAGGGGGAGCCCATCCTGTGGTCTGTATGGATTCCAGTGCCCCAGTGTAGTGACAGGGACACTGTGGCCAGCAGGGGGAGCCCATCCTGTGGTCTGTGTGGATCCCAATGCCCCAGTACAGTGACAGGGACACTGTGGTTAACAGGGGGAGCCCAACCTGTGGTCTGTGTGGATCCCAATGCCCCAGTGTAGTGACAGGGACACTGTGGCCAGCAGGGGGAGCCCATCCTGTGGTCTGTGTGGATCACAATGCCCCAGTGCAGTGACAGGGATACTGTGGCCAACAGGGGGAGCCCATCCTGTGGTCTGTGTGGATCACAATGCCCCAGTGCAGTGACAGGGACACTGTGGCCAACAGGGGGAGCCCATCCTGTGGTCTGTGTGGATCCCAATGCCCCAGTGTAGTGACAGGGACACTGTGGCCAGCAGGGGGAGCCCATCCTGTGGTCTGTGTGGATCCCAATGCCCCAGTGTAGTGACAGGGACACTGTGGCCAGCAGGGGGAGCCCATCCTGTGGTCTGTATGGATTCCAGTGCCCCAGTGTAGTGACAGGGACACTGTGGCCAGCAGGGGGAGCCCATCCTGTGGTCTGTGTGGATCCCAATGCCCCAGTACAGTGACAGGGACACTGTGGTTAACAGGGGGAGCCCAACCTGTGGTCTGTGTGGATCCCAATGCCCCAGTGTAGTGACAGGGACACTGTGGCCAGCAGGGGGAGCCCATCCTGTGGTCTGTGTGGATCACAATGCCCCAGTGCAGTGACAGGGATACTGTGGCCAACAGGGGGAGCCCATCCTGTGGTCTGTGTGGATCACAATGCCCCAGTGCAGTGACAGGGACACTGTGGCCAACAGGGGGAGCCCATCCTGTGGTCTGTGTGGATCCCAATGCCCCAGTGTAGTGACAGGGACACTGTGGCCAGCAGGGGGAGCCCAACCTGTGGTCTGTGTGGATCCCAATGCCCCAGTGCAGTGACAGGGACACTGTGGCCAACAGGGGGAGCCCATCCTGTGGTCTGTGTGGATCCCAATGCCCCAGTGCAGTGACAGGGACACTGTGGCCAACAGGGGGAGCCCATCCTGTGGTCTGTGTGGATCCCAATGCCCCAGTGCAGTGACAGGGACACTGTGGCCAACAGGGGGAGCCCATCCTGTGGTCTGTGTGGATTCCAGAGCCCCAGTGTAGTGACAGGGACACTGTGTCCAACAGGGGGAGTCCATCCTGTGGTCTATGTGAGTCCCAATGCCGCAGTGTAGTGCCCCTGAAAAATGGTCCCCACAATGTCAAAATAACAGGTTTTTATTACCTTGTGGGGAACATTTGGTCCCGACAATGTAATATAAACATAATACACACACACAGCAGTATAGTCCATTTAGGGGTGAGTCCCAGTATGTGTATTTGACTGTACTTGTGTTCTCGTGTACCCGTTTTACATCATCTTCCATTGCCAAAGACCAGTTTCACTACTAAGAACACAAGTACAGAGTCTTGTTCCACCCCAAAGTGTAAGGCCGCAGGCCCCGCCGGTCTGACCTCTGAAAAGCCTGTAATGTTCCACCCAGTGTCCTAAGGCAAAGGTCCATGGGCTCCGACAAGACTGGACCCAAATCACCCGATCACTACATCAAAAAGCACACCTCACCCCCACTGGGCGGCCAGAACCCTGCAGCCAAATTCCAGTGACAAGGCCTGGCTGCCTCAAGACAGAGATGCATCCTACACTCGCTAACTCACACCAACACAGGAGGTATTTACCTCAGACTAACATCAGGGACACATACTCCCATGTTTGTTCTCATTTGAATGGTCACAATATGACAGGCACAATACTCTCAACCTTAAAGCAGTATGTTCTCACATAAGAGAAATACAGAAAGTAAGACTAAACCCACCAAGGTGGAGGATCTTATTACCTGGTGGAACAAAGGAATTCCCACATTCCTCCTAAAGCAATTAAATTGGCTGAGGGTCTGAGAATTGATCAGCAGTTCTCCAGGACACACACACAAGATCAAAACAGTCCATAAAATAATCAATGGCCATTGGGACAGTGGATGGTTCCCTACATTGGTTCCATCTTCGCCAAACAAGATCAATCCCATGATTCACTCCAAGGTCCAAGGTCATTCTTAGAAGGCAAGTTAGCAAGACCAGTTTTGCCAAGACCACAAGTACAATCATTGTGTTCTTGGTATTGAGATTCACCCTAGGAAGGCAGGAGCCTACCCAATATTTTGTAAAAATGTAACATTTAAATTAATCATTCAATCAACTAATAATGTGCCTACACTGACTGTGAATAACATGTTGCATAAATATGAATAAAATTTGCAGCAAACTTGCAGTCAAGGAAATCTGGCCATTGAGCAAGTTTTCACCGTCTGGTCGCATCTCGGAATCCCCTCCCCATCCCTCATCACTACTGCTTTCTACCAATAACTCTGCAGATCATCAGCGAGTAGCCGCGTTGTGACTTACACGACTTGCATCTCAGCAGCAGTAAACAAGGTTCGCTATCTTTAGCTGCTTACAGTTGCCAGCCACGCAAATGACCAAGCAGCTTTGCCTGAACATATCACACTGACCTTCAGTGTCTGCTAGCCAGCCACAAACACAAACACAAACACAAACACGGCACAGCCTGCTTCGTCTCCATGTCATGTATTTTGAAAACAGCTGGCAAACTATTTTCTGCCTGATGTTAACTAGCTAGTCATCCAGCTAAATGCAACACTGCCTCCACTAACACCATTTCTAGATCACCGCACAATGCACCCAGCCATCTGTAAATATGTGCACTTTCATGGAGCATTTTTGACAATTAATTTACAAGCCGGATGTTTTTTGTGCATGTGTGACTCAGCAAATCTCGAAAGTGTTGCAGACGCTTTGTGGGGAATAGCTGATAGGCATTAAGTAGCAGTTGTCAATTGCTGGACATGTTTGAATGAAACATAGTTACATAAAGTTTGAACAACACTAATATCTCTTTGTATTTTTTATGTCTTGTGTGTGACACTGAAATGGCACCTACCCACTCCTATGCAGGTTTGGGTGAAGCTTATAACTTATAGTTTAACTTAGAGTTAAACTATAAGGAATTGATTGAAGATGACATGTGACAATCTGAACCCTCACTCCAGCAGCAGAATGCTGTCCTCCCTGTGGAAGTAGGGGAGGGGGCAGGACTAACCAACAACACAGACTATATTCGCGTGACTGTGAAGAGATCATTCCAGAAAACGCCATCAATCTATTCATTTGTCTATAGAGCAACATAAAGGCTCTCAAACGGAATTTGTGCAGATGGATTTGCTGTGACCCGTCGCATTCCTCATCCTCTTTAACGAGTCCCTGTTCGGGGGCTATCAGAAGCTAATTACGAGAGTCCGGCACCCTTCTGTTATATAAGCAAACTAGCGGCCTTGAATCCATTCGGAGCAGAGGACAGTCAAACCTTGGAGAACAGTAGCTAAGAGCGGCTCGCAGTATTTTTTCGGCTCAGCCATGCTGCTCTGCTGATAAATCAAAAGCAGCACTTTTCAGCTTAAACAGGTTACGTTCCTCCCTCACTGGGGCACAAAAACTCGGTGAACAATGAGGTTTATTCCTGAGAAGCCGGTATGAAATATTAAATATTCTGAATCACCAGCCGCAGCCCTCAAACTTCCCATATGGACGTCACGAGCCTTTCTACCGAGGTACGTCGCATTTTCAGAGTGCGACAGATGTGCTGGTCCTTCTGTGCATGTGGGCCAAAACAGCGTCCTTTCCCTTTAAGAGACTGAAGTGCCACCATATTCCCACTCTGGATCTATAACATTTCTCAGAGTTTGCCACTTGGGAAGCTGACATGTCCTCCTGACTGAATAGAGGCCAGGTGTTTAAACTCCTGCTCCCTGTGACCGAATCGCTTTAAAATGGCCAAGCTTATGATGCCAGACTTCACTGCCTCTTTCTAGTGAGTTTCGTGGATAAAGTGTGCTGGGAAATGTTTTAGAGAGGGAAGTGAAAAGAGGAGAAGGGCGAAGGTGAAGAATGCCTGCTATTATGCTTTTATGATGCATTTAACATGCACGGCCACTGGGATGTTCCAATTGGGTTTAAATACAAATTCATGCAGCCTACGCTGGAAATCGCGGAGGAGCTCACCTTTTCTTGCGGTCTATCTGTTTACTTAAATGGACAGGAAATGATGGTACCACCCAAAGACGCCTTCATTTCCTCTTTTACCTTCAGAAAGAGTAGCTGTCCTCATCTCTGGGTTACATTAGGCTTTGAGTTTGATTCATTATGACAGCACCTATTTGGATTTGATTTGAAGAGAAATAATTCAAGTACGAAGCCTTTAGTCGAGAGTACTCCGCACAAAATGTATGTGCATTTGGGCCGTGTGTTTAATGTAATTCTCATAGGAGAAGGTCAGCCCCTGTGGCATTTTATATTTACGACATGTTCTTAAATAACGGGGCCTGTCTCTAATGTCATTTAAGCAAGGTGATTTGCTAAACCAGGAGAGTCCAAGGATGGTGGACGTATCCCGTCCGACCACACAGACGCGCTTCAGGGAGGCATGATGGACCCCAGCAGCTTAAACCAGGAACAAATACCAGAGACTCCCTCCGGACCGACGGATGCTCTTTGAAATTCATGTGTATTTACATTCTTGCCACTGCTGTGCATTTTTATAGCTTATCGCAAGCGGGGAATCTTACCGGTGGCCCCGAAAACGGGCATTTCGGACAGCAGCTCAGAAATCAGCACCTCAGATCTTTGACTAATGCACCATGCAAACGGCCTTGTATAAATCTGCCATCCATCCAACTTTAATTCGTTTATTATTATAGTGCAAGAAAATGTACGCGATGTTCCTGCCAACCGTAACAAATCTCACATGATTCCGTTGTCAGATATATGTATCATGTTAATAATGCTCCAACAATGTAAACATAAGAACATAAGAAATTTACAAACACAAGGAGGCCATTCGGCCCATCAAGCTCGTTTGGGGAGAACTTAACTAATAGCTCAGAGTTGTTAATATCTTATCTAGCTCTGATTTAAAGGAACCCATGGTTTTAGTTTCCACTACACTAGCAGGAAGACTATTCCATACTCTAACTACCTGCTGTGTAAAGAAAGTGCTTCCTCAAATTCGTTTTAAAATGTAATTTCCACTTACTGCCACGAGTTCTAGTATTTAAACTAATATTGAAGTATCCATTTGGCTGAACAGCATCCAGACCTGTTAGAATCTTATATACCTGGATCATGTTCCCCCTTAGTCTCCTTTGCTCGAGGCTAAACAGATTCAGCTCAGCTAACCTCTCCTCATAAGACATTCCTCTAAGACCAGGAAACATTCTCGTAGCCCTCCATTGCACCTTTTCTTAGGTAGCAATGTCCTTCTTAAGATATGGTGACCAAACCTGCACACAATATTCTAGGTGGGGTCTTACCAAGGAATTATATAATCATAGCATCACCTCCCTTGACTTAAACTCCACACACCTAGAGATGTAATCCAACATCCTATTGGCCTTTTTTATTGCTTCCCTACACTGGCGAGAGTGGGACATGGAAGCATCAACATACACACCAAGATCTTTCTCATAATCAGTTACCTTTATTTCAGTGGAACCCATAAAATATCTGTACCTTATATTCCTTCTCCCTGCATGGATCACCTTACATTTATCTATATTAAATTTCATCTTCCAGGTATCAGCCCAGTCGCTAATTAAATCAAGATCCTGCAGCAGCCTCAGTGCTGCTAGATCAGTATCAGCTACACCACCCACCTTGGTGTCGTCTGCAAATTTAACCAGTTTACTGTATGTATTGGTGTCAATATCATTAATGTAAATTAGGAACAATAGTGGTCCTAAAATTGAACCCTGTGGTACCCGACTATGAACGCAGGCCCACTGTGACATTGTGCCTCTAATAACTACTCGCCGTTTCCTGTCAGGTAACCAGTTTTCGATCCAAGCTGCCACAGTTCCTAAAATCCCTGCAGCTTTGAGCTTAAACAAGAGCCGTTTTTTGTGGGGGACAACATCAAAGGCCTTCTGGAAATCTAAGTAGATCACATCGTAGGCCTTTTTGTGGTCAATTTTTCTTGTAGCTTCCTCGAAGAACTCAAGTAAATTAGTGATTTCAGCTTTTAGAGCTCTTTTGGAGTTAAAATATTGAAAGAAACTTTTATTGTCATCTTTAGACTCCAATGCAATTTTTCTTTCTACATTTCTCTTAGAGAGTCTAATGTTATTTAACTCAGCCTGTAGACTTAGATACTCCTGCTTAATTCTGACATCATTAGTTATTTTCCATTTGTGGAACAGAGCCCTTTTCCTCGTGACTTTATTCTTAATTTCCTTAGTAAATCACCTTGGTTGTAGTTTCCTAGATTTAGTTTTGCTGGAAACAGGTATGAAGTCCTCTTGTACTTGGAAGAATGTGCTTTTAAAAAATTCCTATGCCTCTTCAACTGTTTTGCTATTTAACTCCATCCAGTTTACAGTTTCTAGTTTCAGTCTCATACCATTAAAGTTAGCCTTCCTAACATTGTATACTTTTGTTTTGGACTTTGCTCTTCGGACACTAAAATTGACCTTGAATATAACCATGTTATACTCAACTACTATACTCACTACTGTCTAATGGTACTAAAACCTCTAATTTTCCAATCATATCCTGGTTATTAGAGAAAACGAGATCGAGAAGGGCTTCTCCCCTGGTAGGGGTATTAACAAACTGAGTAAAAAAAACAATCCTGTACTAATTCCACCATCTCAAGTTCATTTACAGAAAAGCCAGCGACTGTGTCCCACTATATCCCAGGTAAATTAAAATCACCCATAACCACCACATCATTTTTCATTTTAGAGTTTGTGTGAGTTTATCAACAACGACTTGATCGCACAGTCCGCTTTATGGTGGGATGTAAGTGAATACCAAAATATCGTCTCTAATGGCTAATTCTCATTTTGAGTTTATATTCAGGATCTAAACAGAGATCAACATTACAGAAGACTGTGAATGTCTGAGTTTAAGTGACGATGCTGATATTTACTTTTAGGTTTCATTAACGTAAAACCGTCACATTGTTGAAGCTGTCCTTTATGCGTTTAATGTGACTCTGTAAGGCTCACTAAAGAAAATCTCCTAAATCTGTAGGGTTTTTAGTCATATTGCAATGACCCTGAAGTCTAATCATAGGCACATGCAGTAGTATAAGACTGAAAAAGGAGAAGCCTAAATTTTCCCAGCAGTAACTGAAAAGATTCATTTGAGAGCATTTGAAACTTAAAAGCATCTTTTTTCTTAATGAAGTCTCTTGGACACACTGTAGGAAATAAATGTGTAACAGTGTGGTGATCCAGTCCTTACTAGGACATTGGAGGCTGTTTCAGACTAAATGAGATGGTTGTAGTCACGCCTTTTACACTTGTGTGATTGTTTTTCGGACAGCAGGTCTGTTTTCATCCAGCGTGATTTTTCTTCCTCTACAGCAGGGCACCAGTCCTGGGGGGGGGGGGGGGGGGGGGGGGGGGCGGAGCCATGTGTAGCTTAGTTCTTTACCCCTTCCACCACAAATGATTCAGTTCAAGAGCTGTGTGGTAATTAGCACAAGGAGTTGAATCAGGTGTGTTAAATGAGGGTGAACCAAAAACTGTGTAGGGCTCCGGCCCTCCAGGACTGGAGTTTGAGACCCCTGCTCTACAGTATATGGCATTAGCGTAATTTACAGCATTAGCATAAGCATTAGCTTCCGTTTCCTTGGTTACAGGAAGCCGGCAGCCGTTACCGGGCAGCTCAGGTGAGGTGGGACGCACTGTGAGGCCAGTCTACTCCAAAAGCCCCCAGGGTCCTAGTGCTCAGCCTGATTATTAACATCCCCCTGAAACTCTCCAGCAATATGCAAGGTGACTAAAGCTGGGAGACCTCAGCAGGCCTCCTACCCCCCCCCCCCGCCCCCCTCCACTGGCTAAATGATATCATCAGAAAGGCATTCTCTATGTGCCCACCCCTAATGGCCCCACAACGTCCCCAGAGACTTTATGAAGGCAGCAGAAAGACCATAAAGCAGTATTATAACACTTACTATGTCACTTCAGTCAGAGAGAGACAGACGCACACAATAAAATCTGGCAGGAAAGCCTTTTGTTTTGGAGCCATACAGACGATTTGAGGCTTAATGGGAAAAGCGTGAGGATATTTCAGCGTTTCTAAAATAAAAAAAGAAATAATTTAAAAAAATGCCACCATAACGGACTGCCAGTGTCTGGACTGATGCATGGCTCAGAAAAATCATTTGAAATTCGGATGCTTCAGAAACGGGCCAGAGAATAAAAAAGCAGCTTAAAAATAACTGACAGCAGGTCACAGGAAGGCTACAATAGATACCCAGAGCTACATGATTGGTTATCAATGGCCTGGCCACCTAGCCTTGCCCCGCCCAGGAAAGTCAGGCTCCACCCATACTGTTAATGCACACACACACACATTTACACATATATATATATATATATATATATATTCATGAGTTATCCAGATAAATAAACAGGTTATTAAATCTAAATTTAAAGTCACTTGTATACTGACAGGCAGGATGAAATTAAGCCACTTTAAGCATGTAAGAGTTTCAGACTATCTGTGAAGTCCCAAGAGAGATAACGCCGCATGAGGTGAATATTCTGTGATTGACGGCCAGTTTGTCCATCGGCTTTTTCAGTAAGCCATGAAAATCCTGAATTTGAAAAAAATCATTTCAGCAATCAGGAGCGCTGGGCTTTCTGGAAAAGATTGATTCCATTCCCACTCTGCATTTTCGCGCAATTATGATGCCGTGTGTGTTCTTAGACTCTTAGACTTGTAAATTGACTCTTAGCTGGAGGTAATCATTAGACCTGATAAAATTGGCTGGAAAAAGGCACATTACTGTAATGAAGATATATTCATGCAGGAAAGGGTCTTCAAGCAGGAGTCCGTGGCCCCCTGGGGGTCCTTACAGGCTTACAGGGGCCTGAAAACGCATTTTGTGAAGCCTGATTAAATGCCTCGCTGATGCTTTCATGTGTCGTATGTAAAACTTGCTATTAGCTGCCAGACAATTAGCACAATGCTCTTCACTGCTGTTTTATGTCACAACAAAAGAAGTTTTAAATGTCTTTCTTAGCGTAGCCTAATCATCCTATGTCTCATGCTGGCATCACGGACCCAGAGTGACAAACAAGTCTGGCTCCATGGGGTGGGGGGGCAGGGTGTGAGGGGGGAGGGTGTTACGGGTGGCATGTTTGGTGGGGGGGGGGGGGGGGGGGGTGTTGTCGGAGTGAAGTGTTGGGGGGCAGGGTATTGGGGGGTGGAGTATTGTGGGGGTGGAGTGTTTAAGATTCTCCAACCCACAACTAATTGATACTGAGCAAGTTTTTGTACATTTCCAGACTCCCTTCATTTCCATGGCTACTGTAGGTTATACTGCACATACCAGCTTTACCAGCAAACCGAAAAAGGCTCGGATTTATCCTCCCTCCCACATCAGGTAATCCTGTGACCCACCCAACATTTCAAAGCTGGAGCCCCCTAGGCGGTTCCTAGCTCTGGTCTGCTTTCACTTAGTGTTGCCTGGTTTTAGAAAGGCTGAAAACCCATGATGTATGGTGAGGAGATGTGGCTGGGGGGAGTTTGGTCAGGAAAGACCCCAATGAGAGCCGAAGTGATCACTGAGACAAGCAGATGGCATTGCTGAAGGTGATTTTTTCCTCTTACTCATAGGCATGGGACTCCCAGGGATCATCACAGAGGCCTTCACAGGAGTCATCACAGAGACCTTCACAGGAGTCATCACAGAGACCTTCACAGGAGTCATCACACGGTCCTTCACAGGTGCAAATACAGGGTCTTTCATGTGGGCCTTCACTGGACCCATTACAGGGGCCATCACAGGAGCTATTGAGGACACACATATACACACTACACAGAAGCTTGACACCCCAACCCAGTTAAACCACATGCTCGGGAATCATGCGAATATTATGAGAACACATAAATTCGATATATACACAGAAACGGCAGGGAACAAACACACACATCCCACTCTGCTTTTGTTAACTTGAAAATGAAGACTGTCCCTAAATCCTGCCCTAAAAGCTTATATGTTATGATGTTATGTTGGTTTGCAGCATCTAACATGTCCATTAAGCAGTATAAACACCAACATTAATTAAAAGTGTCTGTTTACTTTGTTACAGACTCATATATTGTTTGGCGGTTTCTGTGTCTATCCCCAGCCTACTGGATAGAGACACACAGATTGATTCTGTGTCTCACAGGACAGGGAGTCGATTGGCGTTCCTCAAGAATGCTAACAAAGGCTGTTTATTAAGCTGGCTGTTCATCATATGGCAAGATGTTTCATTGTTTGTGGGCTGTGTACCTCTGGACTACAGATCCCATTGGCTCCACAACAGCTTGAAGCTGGCAGACAATAATTAAAAAACGCTTGATCTTCAAGACAACCAGCTCACTGAGGATCACTGAAGAAGCTTTTCGTTGCACGACAGCAGTGGGTTTCACAGGCTTTGTCTGAGGAGCAAGTTAGGAAAGAGGGCCGAGTAGATGAAGGTCCCAGAGAAGCGAATAAATCAGACCCTAAAAAATATGCCCATTCCCAACAAGCCCTCCGCTGTAAGCAGGGTGGAGCTTAATTTTCACAGAGGACAATTTCCAGCACTTCAATGGAAATGAGCATACAAATCAATGCAAGCACTCTATCAGAGTAGATGATCCTTAATGGAACACCAGTTTGTCTTTCCAGCACGGTACAGCTCAGGGAGAAATGACTCCTGATCAAAAACGACCCCTGATTAACTTCAAAATGCTTCAACCGTCTCTTTAAGATTCCCAGAATTTGCTCTATTCACAGATTCATTGCTTCATTTCTATTCATCCCCAACTGCTGTGTCAGTAGTTCAGGGCCTTTGAAAATTAGAAACCACAATATGATTTATTACCCAGATAGATATTTCTATTTGACCTATAGTTGCAGGCAATTTCAATGTGCTGTGCACGAGAGAGTGCATAAAATGAATGTTATTGAAGTATTCAGAGCATCCCACACTCCGCAAGCAAATATATTAAACTGGAAATACTATCATTAAAAGTCATATCAGAAAAATGAGTGGATGGTGACATGCCGACGCATGGGACCATTATTGCTTCATGACACCGTGGATGAGGGTTTGAATCCTGCCTTGGCTCCATTGGTACTGATTCTGCTTCCTCCCTTAATGCAAAGATCTGCTCTTCGTGTTAATTGACTCTGCATTGCCCTTTGTGACTCATGTGACAGTCTGGCATCTATTCTAAAGTATAGGCAGGCTTTAGGCCCTATTCCTTCTGAGAGACTCTGCATTACTTTGAACATAAGTTTTGTTGACGATAGATAGCCGGCCGTGTGAAGTGTGGCGGAATATGACCTGTCAGAGACCCGCCATGCCGACTGACGACTTATTTCTGTTTTGCCGAATCGCCCACGTGGTTGTGGTTCTGTTCAGTGGAGTTCTGCTCCGCGAAGGTCACTCTTTTCGAAAGCCGAATTTGACAGGCTAAACGAAACGTCAACTCCGTGCCAGTTAATTAGCAAAAGCACCGGACGCCAGTTCTGAGAAGGGCTCAAGGATCAGCACTGAACGTTCACATGTAATGATTCACCGACTGCATAGAGAATCCACAGTCTCTGTTCTGTCAGGTAACACCAATAAATTACAGTTTTAATAAAGGATGCTATGTTTATATTTCTCTAGTCAATAATGGAGTAGATAAAAATAGATAAACAGTTGAAAAACAAGTACTGATAAAGTCACCGGGGACACAGTATTCAAAATGAACTCTGTGTTTCTTCTAAGAAGCCACTTTTTGTAATTGCTCCCAAGTGTGATTTCAGATGTGCTTGTGCTGCTCTTGCAGGGAACTGACAGAATACCTCTGTGTGCATTTTTTCCTGAATAGCATTACGGTATTTTTTTCTCATCAGTCATTTTCCTGATGCTGGAAGCCATCTGCTCAAGACGAATACAAATGAGATTAGACAAAGCTACAAGACAGAGCCAGCAAACGAGGGTGTACTTCATCTCAGCACTGCGTACATGTAACAGGGTTAACAATTACAGGCATACAACACACTGCAAAAAAGAGAAACATGTCCTTTGCTGGTGGTACAGTTGTACACGTTTTCCATGCATCATTTTGTTATATGAAAAAGTCACCTTTGATTAGGATAATCTCTGTCTTCCAGTGTATGACACGTTTCCTACTGGTCGTAAGGCAAAAGCATGTCCATGCACCCTTACCTCCAGGGGAGCACCTGGACATTTCAGGACGCAGTGAAGTCACTGCACTTCATTCACCTGAAGTTGGACGATGGATCATCTTCAGAACAAAGTCGTTTTGAGTCCCCTGTCCTGCATGCTACTCTTGTTTTGGTCCTTCCTGTGCATACTCTCCTCTCAACGCAAGGCATGCAGTTAGAAGAACTAGAGTATCTTAATTGTCCCTGGTGTATGATTGTATAATTTTGGATGAATGGATTGATTTTCAAGCAGTGCTAAAAAACTATGAACATGTTTTAATATCCATTTAATCAAACATGCACTGTCCTTTCTTGTATAATGCATTCTCCATTATCAGGCAATATCTGCAGACGTGGCTGCTATCGATCATTAATAAAACAGGCTGAACTCTTCGCGAGTTCTTCAGCTCTGCGGTACGCTGCCCATTTGAGTGTCATATTGCATGCGTTCCTGGGTGCTCGCCTGAGGACTCTGCATAAGAAAGTCATGAGCCGTCATCCTTCCGTAAGCCAGCATCCCCACTGGCCTGAAAAACATGATTTATGTGTTTTCCACGTGGTCAGCATCCTGACTTACAGCCTCGCTATCCAGCCGTCACGTTCAAAGCTGGATTTCACAGCTGTCTGCACCACAGTCCCACAGTTTTAATGATTTGCATGAAATACTAAGCTGTTTTAACTGGACTTAAACAGCGACAGCCATTCAAGCAAAAAAATTCTGCATCTAGTTATTTTCTATGCTTTTTTCCGACCGGATGAATTTATTTACCATATACACAACTATATCGTTCACGTTAGCTTTTGATATTCTGACTTGGTCGTATTTTCCTGATTTTTCTAAATGAGATGATTATTCAAAACTTTAACGCATATGCCAGAAAAAGCAGTGATTCGTGGATAATGACATTTGCACAAGATGCTGTGCTTTCTGGTACCTATTATCATAGAATCATGAGACAGGTTAAGCTGCTGGGTCTGTCAAGCATAAGTAATAACCAGAAAATGCACTTGCTTATTTTTGCAGTAATGTGGGAACATGATGCAGAGCTGTGATGATCTGAATATCCTGCAATTTTGCTATTTTATACAGATGGTTTTGTGACTCCAGTTAAGAAGGCCCCTCTGTGGCATGTCACACCATCCTTTAAAAAGCTCTAAGAAGCACAATACATTTACAGTTCTAACAGCAAGGTGTCAGGTGACCTTTATGGATGATATGCACCTTTTTTCATGATCCTTGTTGTTCCTAAGTCTATACATCTTTTTCTCCCTTCCTTGCAAATTCATTTGCTACAACTTATCTACCTTCCCTCCCCACATAAAAGCCCTGGGCCTCTTTCCCATCACGTCTGTAAGGTTCCTGTGTTCGTGATCACACTGGGAGCAAACGCTGCACATACTGCCTCAATAAAACTAATATGAGAACAACTGTTTTTTTCTTCCTTTAAACCTTTTGTGGGTGTCAGACAGACCAAGACAATCAATAGTAATGAAGACAAAACCAGGCTGGCATTAATAGTCTGACAACTGAATTAAAAATACTGACCCCAAAGCTGAACAAATCTAAGGTACATTACAGGACCGGAAAATGAACTGAAGTCAAGTGGAATAAAAAAAAAACAGTGAGCCCATAACGGAGTCACACAGTGAAGATCACGCACAGAGCCCATAACGGAGTCACACAGTGAAGATCACGCACAGAGAGCCCATAACGGAGTCACACAGTGAAGATCACGCACAGAGAGCCCATAACGGAGTCACACAGTGAAGATCACGCACAGAGAGACCATAACGGAGTCACACAGTGAAGATCACGCACAGAGAGCCCATAACGGAGTCACACAGTGAAGATCACGCACAGAGAGCCCATAACGGAGTCACACAGTGAAGATCACGCACAGAGAGCCCATAACGGAGTCACACAGTGAAGATCACGCACAGAGAGCCCATAACGGAGTCACACAGTGAAGATCACGCACAGAGAGCCCATAACGGAGTCACACAGTGAAGATCACACACAGAGAGCCCATAACGGAGTCACACAGTGAAGATCACGCACAGAGAGCCCATAACGGAGTCACACAGTGAAGATCACGCACAGAGAGCCCATAACGGAGTCACACAGTGAAGATCACTCACAGAGAGCCCATAACGGTGTCACACAGTGAAGATCACGCACAGAGAGCCCATAACGGAGTCACACAGTGAAGATCACGCACAGAGAGCCCATAACGGAGTCACACAGTGAAGATCACGCACAGAGAGCCCATAACGGAGTCACACAGTGAAGATCACGCACAGAGAGCCCATAACGGAGTCACACAGTGAAGATCACGCACAGAGAGCCCATAACGGAGTCACACAGTGAAGATCACTCACAGAGAGACCATAACGGAGTCACACAGTGAAGATCACGCACAGAGAGCCCATAACAGAGTCATACAGTGAAGATCACACACAGAGAGCCCATAACGGAGTCACACAGTGAAGATCACACACAGAGAGCCCATAACGGAGTCACACAGTGAAGATCACTCACAGAGAGACCTTAACGGAGTCACACAGTGAAGATCACGCACAGAGAGCCCATAACAGAGTCATACAGTGAAGTTCACATAGTGAGCCCATAACGGAGTCACACAGTGAAGATCACGCACAGAGAGCCCATAACGGAGTCACACAGTGAAGATCACGCACAGAGAGCCCATAACGGAGTCACACAGTGAAGATCACGCACAGAGAGCCCATAACGGAGTCACACAGTGAAGATCACTCACAGAGAGCCCATAACGGAGTCACACAGTGAAGATCACGCACAGAGAGCCCATAACGGAGTCACACAGTGAAGATCACGCACAGAGAGCCCATAACGGAGTCACACAGTGAAGATCACGCACAGAGAGCCCATAACGGAGTCACACAGTGAAGATCACGCACAGAGAGCCCATAACGGAGTCACACAGTGAAGATCACGCACAGAGAGCCCATAACGGAGTCACACAGTGAAGATCACTCACAGAGAGACCATAACGGAGTCACACAGTGAAGATCACGCACAGAGAGCCCATAACAGAGTCATACAGTGAAGATCACACACAGAGAGCCCATAACGGAGTCATACAGTGAAGATCACGCACAGAGAGCCCATAACGGAGTCACACAGTGAAGATCACGCACAGAGAGCCCATAACGGAGTCACACAGTGAAGATCACGCACAGAGAGCCCTAACGGAGTCACACAGTGAAGATCACGCACAGAGAGCCCATAACAGCAAGCGGCTGCTTATCACTCACCCACAGACTATAAGCGTGAGTGGAAACAACCCTCCCAGTTATTCCAAACTAAGCAGAAGAAATCAAGGGCCAATGTAACCTCCAGCAACAGAGCCAATGAATTTCTCATTTAAAAAGAGGCATTTGGCCATTTTCCTAGAACCTGTGTTAATATTTCAGGATCAGCCTCGAGATGCATGACTACCACAAGAAAGGAGCCAACGGAAGCCTGAAGATCCAGCAGGAGACGATATTCGGTAACCAAGAGTCAGTATATACTTTACAACACATAATGACAATGATCTGATCTGTAAAGTCAAAACATGATGATTCATGCCTATATTTTAATAAACTACAATAAAAATACATTTACAAAATGTTGTTGAAACACAGGTTTTAAAAAAATGGTTAAATTTAAATACATTTGGATGCAGCTTCAGGACTAAATTCCAGAAATGACAAATTATAGGAGGCTGTGAATTGGTGTCAATAACCTTGTAATTTAATAAGGTTTTTTGTAATCTAATAAGATTTCCAGTTTCAGATTTAACCAAGAACCAGTTCAACCGCACACAAGGAACTACTGCTGTATGTGCAGTACAAAATGAAATAGGAACAAAATGACAAATTTACTACTACAAACTCCAAAATATCTCAATATAACACTTTCAACTCCTGAATTATGTTTATGTAGAACATACATACACTTACCTTCCTAGACTGAAACATTAAAAACTGAAATGTTTCTAGGATACGATAAAGATTTTACCGGAGACTTCAGGTGCCGTTAGAGATTCACTTTACTCAGTTACTAATACTACTTTTTCCACCAGAAAAAAAAATTCTCTGACTGACAGCTTTTAAATGCTACAAAACAAAACAGCAAGGACAAAAAAATGCATGAAAATCGTCAGATTTAGCATAAGATTTCTCTTAATAAATAAGTATTTTTATCCATTACTTTTATATGAAATCTTTCTGTTATGATTTTTTTTCCCGTCTGATTGTATTGAAGTTTACACTTGTTCACTTCATAATATAAAAATTTCAGATTCTGTTACATTTTCTTAACATCCGCACACCTTTGAATTCAATACTGAGGGCATTATATATATATATTTTTTTTTTTTTTCGTGGCACTAAGCAAACATACACAAACAGATGCAAACAAGCGACTGAACAATTACATAAGAAAATTTGTTATAGATCACATGGAACAGTTCAGAGTTAGGTCTGTCAAAAATTATTACATTTTGTTGGAAAAAAAGAAAAAATGAAAACGAAACAAAAATCTTTCAAATCAATTCACAGTTAAACTGCTGCTTGTCTTTTAACATAAAGTGCAGTTTATAACCATTAAACAGTGTGCTTTTCTTTCTAGGGGATAAAAATGAAGAATTCATCTTTTGTTTTTTTTTGTAAATATAAATATTCTCCAATGCCACATAGAAATAGATAGTAAAAATAAAAAACGTAATTGGTTAACCTTCACATATTTACTGACGGACTGGCTGGGCTAACAAAAATTAGACTGGTTAGAAATGTAAATCCTGTGTCCATTGCCACTGGCCAGTGGAAGGGCCCGCGACAGGGAATAGCCTGGATAAGGGAAGGAACAGCAGCGGTAGGACATCAGGCCGTTGCCAGAAGTCATGGACTGGGGAGACAGACTGGATGGGGACGCTGATCCAAGGAAGGAGCAGTCTACACAGAAACAACACAAGCATGAAAACTACACTGCAGGTTTACCCTTATAATGATTCAGAACATGTCCCAAACACTAAATAAGGCCAATTTAGGTTCACTCACACTAAAGAAACAATCTTGGGACTGGACTATACCATCCTGGTCTATACCATCTTCCATACACTTAATACAGTAGTGTAAGATGGTGTCTTTAAATTTTATTTATCAGATTATATAAATATAAAAACAACCTATGTTATGAACTTGGTGTTACACTGCACTTGACACTGTATTCACTGCAGTTTTCAAAGTCTTTAAAAAGTTCTCTAACGTCATAGCTTTTATAATGTTATAAAGACGTTAAACGTGCAGCAATAAAAGTTCCTGAAAGCTTTCAAAGCAAAACAGATGCATCATATATTTTGCAAAAATATTATGCTTTAGCCTAATTAGGTACTGGGGCTATTTTATGCAGAACTTGATACTACTTTGAAGCACTTTGTTTTTCAGGATCGTCCAATACAGCCTAGCTAATAATAGACAATAGATTTTGAAAAAAGGCCAAAGCTTACAGTATTTTTGAAATTTACTGAAGGAATTACTTGCCCTAAATCTCACTCAAAAAAAAAAAACCGTCTCTTGGGAAGTGCAGTACCACTTGTAGGACAATGCAGTCTTCTAAATCACCAGGCTTGAGAAACTTAAGTGATTTTAGTACTTCTCTACACACTATTCATTCTAAACCCAAAGATCCTATTCAATTTTTCTGTCTGTTTTAAAGATCAAACTTTTAGTGACTTCAGCGCAGATTAAATTTTACAGAAATATTCATTTAGTTCAAGAGCAGTTTACAACTGCAATCAATTTTCTGTCATAAGCACTCAATCACAAAATAGCTGCCACAGTGCAGGTATTAAGGTAAATCTCAACCCTGTACACTACTTTGAACAGAAACTACACCATTAAATCTGGAAAGGATGACACACTAACCTAAACTCCACAGTGCGTTCTGTGCAGCCAATTCTTTGGCATCTTCAAGGATGGTGCAGAGCTTATCTGGCATGAAACTACGGCATGTGCTCATGATAACCACTTTATAGATGAGCAGAAGTGTCCCATCCTGGCTGTTGGTAGAGTACAGATAATACTCGGGGAGAGACCAGCTATTTTTGTGGCAGTAGTACTCAAGATGGGTGATGGCAGAGCAGAACTGCCTAGGTTTTAAGGAGTACATGCTGATGGGTATGAGGTTGCTCCCAGGGTAGAAGGGATATAGGCACCTCTGTATGTCGGGGGTATACTGGCTGCTGAGCCTGGCTGGTATGTTGAGAGACCTGCCTGGGGGCATGTCACAGTTATTATCATCCTTGTTCTGCATAAACACACCATCCACAGAAGATCCCACATACCCCCTCTGACTGAACCTGCGGCCGCCATCTTTGCCGACTGGCTTAGCCAAGGTCACCTCTATGACTGAGCCATCGATGGCCTTTCCGTTCATGGCGTGCAGGGCCGCGACGGTGTCCTCGCGGTTGTGGAAATGCACAAAGGCGTAGTCTGTGAGCTTCTTCACTCTCTCCACAGTGCCAGGCCTGAACTTACTGAATTCACTCCGGATGGTTTCCTCGGATGTGGATATCATGAGGTTTCGGACATACAGTACCCTGACACGCTGCATCGTCTCGTCGTCTACATCCTTTTCTGGTTCGGCCCAGTCCACCTGGATGTTGTGACCCCACAACTGGAAAGTGCCTGGAAACAGAAACAGCAATTGCAGTGCAGAAATGAAGCATCAACAGTGATAGAAGCGGCAAGTATTATTTGCGGAAGCATTTTTAACACAGGCAGGCGGTCAGGCAGAGCAGCTCTAATTGGTTCAGTACCTGGGATGAGTTTCCTTCTGCCCATTGCAGCGGCTTTGTGGGACTCATACTCCACAAATGCAAATCCCCGGTTTCTGCTCTTGTCTGCGGCACTCGGATACACGATGACATCAACCACCCCTTCGGTCACCTTCCTCATCTCCTCCAGGATCTCCTCCTTTGTCTTCTCTTTGGGAACCGAACCGATGAAGAGCCGGCAGTTGTCCAGACTGACACACACGCCGATGAATTTTCCGGGACGGATCTCGAAGTTGTCCAGGAAATGGATGGCTCTCTGGGCAGCCTCTTTCGTGGTGTACATGACAAAAGCGTAACCTCTGTTCTCCCCGCTAAACTCCATCATCAGCCTGAATTCATAGATGCGGCCAGCTCTCTCGAACACAGGGACGAGCTCATCCTCATACATGTCACGAGGGATTTTACCCACAAATATCTCACAGCCACGAGGCGGTGGGGACCCCTCCCAATCTGGAACCAGCAGACATTTTCAAAATATGAATAAATAACCGGTTCCTCCTACACACTCTGTCCTTTTTCTTTGTGCCAAAAATATCTGCTCTATTGGAATGCAAAATGAGTAAAAATAAATCACCTATACAGTCCTGATCGATTTCAATATTTAAATTACATTTTACAATCAAGTACTTTTGATATTTTTTTAATCAGATTTTTAAAATCTGTTTCTTCTAATCGGAAGAATTTTATAATGTAATTTTCACACAGCGGCTAACCCCCATGGGGTACTCACTCCAGCTCTACCAAGACGTCCATACCTGGAGGAGGGCCCCCAAACTTGCGCTGCCCATTCTCCTGCACCATACTGTAGCCGGTTTTCTCCATCAGGGCCAGAAGAGCGGCCTCATTTGGGGTGTCCGTCTGGCTGTCACCTGGCATGGCTTTCGAGATTTCCTCATTCGTCGCTTTGATGGGGGATTACAAATAATTAACAAAAATTTATAATTGTGGACCACACAAAATACAAAGCTAATATCTTATGTGTTATGTGATTACTGAATGTTGTAAGGTGTCCTTCAGTGTCCTGACAGTCCCCTATAGATATAATGCATTATTATTATGATCAAATATACACTTTGCGCACATTAAACACGAATGTTAAATTAGCGTCATGTGTTTTAAAGATTCCTCCACAAAATATTTAATTTCCTATCACTCTTAGCTAAACACTGAAGTCATACTATGAAGAGACAGCTACAATTAACTGATAATCCCAAATGACTGAGGCCGGCGTTACTTTGTGCGTATGAATACATTAATTTATGGCTTTCCCTTCTGAAAAAATAGTGCACTAAAGTATTTACTTAAAAAAATACACTTAGCACAAAAAGTATACTTTCAGCAAAGTTTATTAAGTGTGTTATATCCCTAAAAATGTACTAAAGTGTATTTGCTTACAGACATACTTTTATTCAAGTGTGCTTCAGTGTACTTATGTTTAAATGCAAAATATATTTTCTAAAAGTACACAGAAGTATAATGTCAGTGTATTTAAAAATGTGTGTAAAGAGAATGCATTTTTATTACACGTTTAGTGATCAAAACACACTTTACTACACTATTTTTTCACAAGAGTTCTCCCATTAGTTACAACCATTATAGCTAGTAGCGGGTAAGCTAACAAACGGCCCTTTCCAACAAGGAGAGTTTTGTAAGCCGTTTAATTGGGAGCCGTGTGTATACTGGTATCATGCTATATTTATGTTGATTGTAGTGTTAGCACATATTGCGTAAATAAACAGCAGTAAACGCCGCTCTTGGGCTTTATCTTAACGTTTAGCTACTATGACTAGCAGCTAGTCATCGTGTCCCTCTACCTGGCTAACTGCTAACAGGCTAACTCTGTTTGCCGTCGGGTCAACTTTACTATAAAACTTAAACCTGGGTAGTTTGTCGAGGGCATAAATGAACAAATAAACAGCTAACGAGTGTGATTTGTGTTTTCTAAGCTGGTAAACAGCACTGTGGGTATTATTCGTGACAGGTTTCCCTGGATACAGTGGGCCAAAAGGCCGTCGTACGGTGAGGCGTGAAATGTTTAAACTGCAAAAATAGCTTTTTAAAAACAGTGGCAGGTTTGAAAAATGTCCTCTGCTCTGCCTTCGTTTTATGAATTCTTACCCTTAAAACTTTGACTAACGGGCATGTTTCTCGTCGACAGCCGTCGTCCTTCCTCTCCCCCAGCGCTGACTTGGCCTCGGCACGAACCAATCAGAAACCGCCGATCATGCTTGCGCGGGACTGCCGTCATGCTCGTGCCCAATCGTGCCAAAGGAATAACTGCGTGTCAAGGCGAGAAACATCGCGCGGAGCAACATGTGGGTTAGTGCCGGTGTTACGACGAGTTCAGTTTCGGCCCAGGTGCAGTTCCACCGTTTTGGAATTAGGGTTAGGTTTTAGTGGTTAGATTTAAATTAAGGGTTTTAGGGGTTTTTGGGTGGTTAGGGTAAGAGTTAGGGTTAGGGCTATCGATTAGCACTACGGTAGCCTAACTCGACGAAGTAGCTCAACTCGACAGAACACCGGGCTGCTGTCATCGGCACTGTATATGGGTGACGATTAATGTCGCATAATACTTACTGATCCTCAAAGACTGGTTGCGTATTTGCTATACCGTGACTTCATTTGCAAACACGACAGTGTAACTATAGAATTATTGCCATATCTATCTCGTTCTCTTTTTATTTTAAGTTTTCAAATTGGTAGCGTGCAAGTGGGATGAAAACGGAGAGGTAAAATATATCATGTTCTATCCTCAAGAAAGATCTGGTATACAATTATAAATATGCCGTGCAGTCCACAAATATGGAAAAAAATACGTTGACCTTGACCTTGCAGTTTCTCTCACTGTCCTGCTCCATACACAGCAGCCTGGAACCTCGGCCGGAGTTGAGTACTTACCCCGCGTAGTTGTGTAGTGTTGAATGTATTTATTTTATAGAATCAAGATTGCTAATCGGGGTCCTGAAGAGCGGAGCAGGATAAAATGAGTCAAACGAGAATGATTTATGTAAGTTGCAACAAACATTGGCTCGTACATTTGATGCAAGATGTATAATATAACAATAGTATAAATGTAAGCTCACCTTGAAAAGATTGTCTGTCTCTCTGAATCCACCTCATCTTTAACTGGTATACTAATCTGTGCTTTCATAAACCATGCATTTAAATTCAAATGTGAAATAGATGTCAGAATAAACTTCAGTGTGCTTCAATTGAGTTATGCGCTATATTATATATTGTATCTCACACTAAAACGTACAACTAATATTGAAATGTTGCAAATGTATATGAGCACAATGGGATGGTGAAGCTGTTTGTTTGAATCAGAACCACCCCGACCCGCGCAGTGTGGGCACTGGAGACCCAGCTGTACATAAACTACTACGAGTCCTTCCCCATCTGCAATTTCTGCAGCGAAATTAAATGTATATGCGGTGCCATAACTTTAGAATGATGATAGTACACATTAAACACATAAGTATGCCACATTGTAGCCTATATTGTATTACTACCTTTAACCAGTTGAATGGATATTAATATTAACAAGTAAAGATACCGGTGGGAATGAACTCACCCCGTCACGATCGGATAATAAGATGTTTGGTATGAGTAACTGTGCTGCTCGCCCAAGCATGATTGACATCACCCAATATATTCTTTTCTTTCGTTTCTTTCACCGAAATACTTATGAAAAAAGCATGGCTTCTGAATATACTGTTATGTATTTTTATGTTTGCATGATATAAATGTACTATCTATAAAGGCCTAGGTCTATGTTTCCTTGTACAGATGTATTGTTCTAAATAAAATCGATTAAATGGATGCTTATTAAAGTTGCCATATGCACATAGTTAAAATAAAATTTTAATCATAAATGTTATATTTATTAATACCAATCTAATCGATTTTATTTAGAATTATGTCAATGATGCCATATACAACAATATTATGTGTAATGTACAGTAGAGGCTAACAATAGTAAGAGAAAATATTAAGAGTGCCATGCATTTAACCGCAGTTTATGTGTCCTGTTTTAAACATTTACTTTGTACGTATCCGACAGTGGAAACGGAACAAAGGAGAAACTTTTGTTGTGACGAAAACTGCTTTTTCACATGCAATAAACGTTTTTGGTGCCACTTCGGCCGCGTTGGAGCCGGCTGTAAGTGCAGGCAGCCATCAGAAAAGGCAAGACACGCGGCATTAAGTTAAAACCCCGTGAAACGTGACTGTCTGGCTGCGCCGGGGGGGCTGCAGTCTGGGCGGCGCTGCGCTCTCGCGTGTCCCTGCAGGGGCCGCTTCTCCGTCGGGGAAGTCTCTCCTGTTCTATTCGGTTTATTACTCTCTCACAATGTCAATAATCGCTGTCTTTGGCGTCATTTGTACTTATTTAAATACCTGCTAATCCGCATTGTTAACAGGCCTATCTCCACGTAAAGTGAGGGTGCAGATTGGCAGCTGGACACCAGAAAGCGCACGATTATGGTACATGATTCGGATTGTTTGTCGGAGAGAGTGCACTTTTTCACGCTATGCAGAGATCTGCATGTACAGAAAAGTAATTCTGGCATATTAATGTACTTCAGCATGAATAAAAAGCTGAATACCAAAGCCGAGTCTGTCTTAAAAAATGAGTCTATATATGTTATAACGGGCAGTTAATGTCTATGACGCTATGCATTTTAACGGAACCTTAATTTTGGGAAATAACGGCAGATGACAGCTGCGTGCAGCATTTTAAAGTCAAAATGGGTAAAAAAAAAAAAAAAAAGGTTGCGCCTCATTCAGGTTCTAATCCACTCCTTCTGCTCGTCACTATAAAAAGCTGGTGTAAAACCAAAAATTGGGAGATCCTGTGAATCGTTAGGCTGGCATCCTGTCTAGGGTGTGGCCCTGCCTTTGATCCCCCCCAGCGCCAAAGACACCTGCCTAAATACTAGGTTAATACGTATGCTATGCCGGTAACGTTCTGATAATCGACAAATCCATATTTAGTACATTCAACAATTAACGTTTCTTTGTATTTCAGTTGAAATGTGTCATATTATGCAAGAAAGCATACTTATGCATTATTTCAAAATAAGCACGCTTCAAATTAATATTGTACACGCGCAAGTCGTAAGTAGCCGTCGTAGCCGTCAGTCCTTTAATTGAGACACAGCTCCCTCTGCGGGTGAAACGTCCTTTGCGCGACTAAAAAGCGATTTGAATACTGCTCTTTCCCACCGCTGAAATGTCGATAACAGCTTTAAATTACAATTTGTCTTCTAACTGAATGACCAAGTAATTAGCTGAGTAATGAGTTGTTCTTTAAACGGTCTTTCCTATTGTATATACCTTTTTGAATGTAGATTACCCCCTAAACCAACTGCATGCCGATTAACCTCATTAAAGACAATTGGGCAGTTACAGAATGGATGTCTTACACTCGCCTTGTAATATGGAGAGAAGGATATACTTAAAGTTGTATATTTAAAGCAGCATTAGTCCTGGGGTATTTTCAGTCTTACAGGAAACTTTTGCTGACAGTCTGGCATGCAGGGTTATAGGTTTCTGAAGGATTGTGATTCCAAAATCTCCTTATTTATTACCCCTAAGCTACAGGATAATTTTGTATATAGAAATGCAAATGTTGTTTTCTTTAGTCTTATTTTCTATGTGATACTGTGATGTTGCCGAGGGGGAATGAAGCCAGACACAAGTAATTTTGAAATGTATCTGTGGTTGACATTTAAAACAAATGATTTTTAAAAGTCAAATAATAAACTATGACTGTTGCAGTGCTGAATTATTGTGTAGCATAGAAGCGAGCATACATCAGTACAAGCTATAGTTTTTTCCCCAGTAAATATTTAATTCAAAGTCTTCGATAATTAAAATTTAAGAAGACATATAGATATAGATACATTACACATTGAAACAGTTGTGCTACAAAAATCTATTGTAAACACAAATTGTCACAATTGTATAAAAATGATTAATTTCTATGTCAATACTCTTGGAGTGTAACAGAGAAGATACAGATGTCTTATGTGCAGTACCTAATTTATTTCCGATAAATGATTATTTCAGATTAACATTGGTAACAGCCAGACCATTTGGACTTACATAGTAAGCTTAAATGTGTATAAAACATTCATGAAAGCTTGAAGCATATACTAAACTCGCAAGCCAGCCTTTATGTTACACATATACATTTTCATGGCAAAAGTGATTCTGCCATGTGACTGCTGTCCATCAGCCTGCCATCCAAAGGAGGAATGGCACGAGGATTGTGGGTAACGTTGTGGAAGGAGCAATGCCCAGGTAGATAATGGACATCACTCCGACGAGAGCGGACAGGAAGATGCTTCTTTGGTCCCGTATTACAGACTTCAGACTTTCACAGAACTGTAGGCGAATGGCAGGATTAGAAAAACAGCAAATGCAATATTTGTTCTCAGGTTTGAATGGCCTTATATGAATATATATTGCTATTCAATAATATGTTTAAAAACTTTTTAGATCATTGTAGGTAATTATTTCATAATCATAATCAAACAGGGAATGACTACATCAGCGTGCCCTCACGCACGCCGAACGTGGATCTCTGTCAGACATGCATGTGCACCAGGAAATCAACTATGAGCATTCATATTACAAATATAACAGAATATAATACACAACTCAATTCGTAACAAATATCACATTGCAAAAGGAAATCGAGGCGCAGCATCAGTACCACGGACGGCACAAAGAAAGAGATACACTATGTTTGGAATCCCAAGTTCCGGTCCTGGGGTGGCAGAACACAACAGTCTGCAGGTTCCCCTGCTCAAACATGCCGCGATCAGATAACTACCAGGTTTGGTAAGTGCGTTTGAAGATTCTGGCCCTGCAGAAGCATGCTGTATATGTATTGTGTAGCATATTCTTATTATGCTAAAAAAAAATTAAGGAGCACAATTACCAAACCTGGATACATTAGCTGAATACACTTGTTTGGCACAATCCAAACAATATGAAGCAAATGGTGCCTCATAAGTTCAGGTAAACATTTCCCAGAAGAACTTCTTTGTCTAAACTTAAGCCATGGTGCTATAACTTCCATACTCATTATGCTTGAAGGAGAACGATTCGATTGTTGGGGATTTAATGCGGTCAAAAGACATGTTTCCTGCTGGTGGTCTGGGACACCCCCATAATTATGATACAGGGTTTCTGGTTTGGGGGCAAAGTAGAGATCTTTCATGTATTTAAAACAAAGCACGAATATCAGACTTGTAATGATAAACACGCCCACAAAGAACCCATTAGAGAAATCTATAAAAATGAATCAAATACGCCCCCCCCCCTCCCCGAGGGTGCCAGTGTGATTAATTTAGACAAAGAGCTCACGGCAGAGAAACACATTTACTCCAAAGTCCCAGTGATCAGACTTGATCTTTTCAGAATTTCCTAAGATGAAGAATAAAAAAAGAGGACATCGGGTTTAAGAAGCGTTTAAAACCTAATTAAACCGTCTAGTGAACAATTCGTCTTTACCGTTCCAGTATATAAGATAATGTAATTAATGTATGTAACATTTTGAATTATAGGCATATACAGTTTACCTTAATAAAAAAAAGAACTTAAGATAAATTATTTTCATCTTTCGGAAATGTTCAGAGATTAGACATTCGGACTGTAAAATACCCATTAACGCGGTAAAGCCCGGTAATACCTTCTCGGTCTGGAAGCTGGAGGCTGCGCCATATCTGCAGTAAGTAGCGAAATGTTCGCAGTTGCTCCACAGCAGACTGTAAGCTATGGCCCCCACCAGCTTCTCTGCCCGCCGCGCAACCTCTTCGTTAGGCAGCGGCGGCGTCTTGAGCGCATCGTCCATGGCGTTTAATAAAACAGGCGAGCCATAAGCAAAGTCCTCCACTGTGTCAACCCGTATGGTGGCATTCTTAGCCAGCACCCCTAAGAGTAACCGCTTATTCGTGACGGTCTTCTGGATCTGACTCTTGTCGTTTGTGATCAGCGGCATAATATCGGGCATTAAATGCGCAACTTTGTTGTCCCCAAGGTAGATGCCAAAGTGGATAAAAAGCGTGCGGGGCACCTCCAGCAGATCCCCTCTGCGGAGCTTAGATCCTTCGCAGCGGCTGGCGGTACGCGCGTCATCGCCGGACGAAATGCTATGAAAAGCACTCAATCTGGCAAACAGAAGTACCTTCTCAAGTAGAAATGTCAGCGGATCTAACATGTTGGGAGTCAGATAAAAGCGAGTTGTACTTAATTGAAAGCTTTTATTCCGGCGTCCGCGCGGAGGGGACGCGATTACATCACAGGGTTTCCTGAAAGCCCATTGGCTGCATCTATTTCTTTAGAAGGACGACGGGGTAAACCTCCTAGCCGCGATTAAGAGCTTTTATAATTGCCTTAAGGCTTAAGTCCTAAGATGCGTAAGTCCTAAGCACACATTTTTATTCTTTTTTCGTTTACAAATAATCTCCTTTACTATAATAGACAAATATTAAGCATGAAAAATCAACTTTGTACGTAAATGTTTATATGTTGCCTCACATTGCAATTCTGTGTAGCAGTTCTCAGTATCGTGGGGGTGGCAAACTTCGGTCAGCTGGCTGGACAGATTTTCGTTTCGAGACAGTCTGCACACACCTGCACACGCATGTACATGTATGTAACAGTTTAATTACCTTGTAAATAGTCTGTAAGGTTTGCAATCCAACTCAACGCTAATTTTAGTAACACATTTTGGGTTTATAATGGAGAAATAGAGATTTATCGTAAGATTTCTTGCCTGAGTGTCATGCCAGATGCGTGAGAGTTGGCAGCCCTGTATCATGATGCATTTTTAAGTAATTCCATTTAACGTAACCTACATCAATCAATAAGCCTTAGTGGGCATAACTGATTGTTGTTAATAGCGCAGCATTTGTGAAGTGGATTTTTTAAGGCTGAAAACGCGCCGCAGACATGAACTGAAAGGTCAAGTCGGTTGGGTCTCATTAAAGGCGGTTTCAGAGGAGAGAAGCCCCTTTTCAATATGGAAATAATTAACTCTCTGCAGGCAACGTGCCCATTATAAGGGACCTGGCAGGAAAAATTGAACGGAAACCCAGGAAGTACAAATTTGTTTCACAACTTTGTACAAACAGGCAAACAAAAAATCCTGCAGCGTAGATGGACATCTCTAAAACAATAAGTGCGTTTACATTATGAGAGATACATAAAACTCAACAGATAAGATACTATTCGAATGGATGTACAAACGAGGAAAAGAAACATTTCCATTTAAACCTGGAATCCATAATGGAACCAGTCGAAACTGGTTTATGAGATTTAAAGAAAAATACACCTTGATGTATTTGGTGTATGGAGTGTAAACACTGGCTGCTTTTCATGCTGTGTCATTAAGTCGTCGTTAACTTGCAACTCAGCTGTCATCATCTAAAAGCTTCAGTGTGTGTGGAGGAGAAGGGGATTAGCAGATTAGTGAAACCGATCCCATATTTCTCTGTCATCCTCCTTGGTACATGTGAATAGAGCACGGGTGATGACAGGGGGAGGCCAGCCCAGTCCGGGGAACAATGGCCCCCAGCATGGGGTTACTGCTCTCTGGCAGCCCGGGGGGGGTTCCCCCCTGACCTGTGCAAGGCCCCACACGCTGGAAGCCGTCACCAAGATGACTGATGACCTGCAGCTCCTCTTTGTTCAGAAGACAACGTTGCTGTATGATCTTCACCTTTACGCGTCACATAGACAGACAAGATCCCATTCCCATGCCTGCGGGTGTTTCCTAAAATAATTCTAATAGTGGTTTTTTTTTTTGCTTCCATGGTGTCACAGACCACATGGTGTTTTGCAGACCACTACCCGAAAAGCCAAACCTCAAACTGCCCATAGTTTTTTTCAGACGCTAACACCAAAATTACAAGTATTCCTGCTTTTTAAAGTTGATTCCAACAACAAGCAAAACTCTGATTTAGAATCTAACATCACTAGACTTCCGTTGAAGAATTTTTCTCTTCACAGTGTTCCGGTGATCTAGCAATAAGTTCAGCACTTTGGTTTCGCTCTGAGGGTGAATGCGGCCGCCTTCTGCCTCCCTCAGGCCCCCAGCGGCGCTGCCGCACCTCCTCACGTTCAGCGGTACTCCAGCCTTTTGCTCGTTTACTTCCTGTGTAAATGGCATTCGCAGAGCCTGACAGGAGGCGGACGCAGCACTTCAAGGCTTTATGGTAATGTTTGCGGAAAGCAGGCGCTGGAAATAGGACTCAATAAACCCCCGTGAGCGGCTCCCAGGGAAAAGCCCTTTGTCTGCGCTTTTACAGCAAGGTGGCGACGTCTTCCCTCCAAGAATGCTGCGGCAGATTTTTAATGCCGGGGAGGTGATGGAGAGGACAGACTGGGATTTGCGATTCCAAGCCCACTGACATCGTTCCTTGACCTCGGTCACGCTGGTAGAAAGCAGCTCGCTTCCTCCTCCACCGAATCGCGCCGAAAGTGATGAGAACAGCCGCAATATGGCTGATCAACAGGGGCTACATCAGACAGACTTCATCCTTCAACTGTTGTGGACATCAGACTCACAATTCTCAATCCCAGCGCCACAATCCACACACTCAGTCCTTCGCCCACATAAATATAATAGCAATGAGCTGTGTGTGTATCTAAGAGACGAAGCCACTGAACAGTCATTGCATATTTTTTATTTAGAAAAACCTTATTGAGCCATTAGATTCTCTGTTTCGGCCAGTTAGAAATACACTTAGTTGTATTTACTACACAAAGATTTTACACAGCAATAATTCTCACATCCTTCTGCGCCACTGCCCTGTTTGACTTGTCCAGTCTGTAGCGAGTTTTCACCCACCTCCCTTTACATATAATCCTTGAGCACAGCCTAGACGTCAACAGTTCGATGCTAATGGCTACACAGGCAAACAGAAATGTGCATTGTCCAGACTAGCAGTGAAAATATCGCTTTTTGTTTTTTCAACGCCTTTTACTTTTCTAAGATAAACAGAGGTCCAAGCCCGGTACACAACATGTGACGAAAATAATCTTTTAAAAAGACGCCTTCAGGGTCTTCTCAGGTTTCTCGCAAAATTTTAGCTTCATTGAAAGGAAAACAATCATATAAAAGCAGAGAAAGCTGCCCCTTAGTTTGCAAGGCTCTAAAATTACAATTCCCAGACGAACATGATGGAGAAATGTCACTCCTGGGCCTTTAAGGTCAACGGTCAAGGTCAGGGCAAGTCGATCCCGTGCAGGTAAAGCAGAAGAAAGACGGCAAACGTTTCCCCCAGCGGCTGGAAAGGAATTACGCAAAATGCATGGAACAAGATGGATCCAAAAAATGTAATGCGATACTTTTGTAATTTTATTGCATTTATAAAAGGGCATCTGATAATGAAAACTGTTAAATTAGTCGCAATGTATGTGCAGAAATCAGCTACATAAACTTAATGTAAATTCAGTTATATGGCAGCACGACTTCTCCTGTCCGTGGGTCACATGCGGCCTCCGTGAAGAGTGACGTGCGCAGCTAGATTCCCGCTAACAGCAGCCGGGGTTGTGTGTGACAGCTGGACGCCGCCCGGAATGCAATGCACCGTGGAGACACGTCAGCACCTTGTCACTCGTCTGCAAGCGGTTCCGGTCAATCCACAAGAGACTTCAGGTCCGGCAGTCCCTTAATTTCATAATCCAGCAGCATCTGACCATAGGCTTTGCCCTGTAAGACACGGGGGGGGGGGGGGAGGAAGGGGTTATGGTCAACCGACTTATGGTCAACCAACTTACGGTCATCCGGCTTACGGTCAACCGACATGGTCAACCGACTTACGGTCAACCGACTTACGGTCAACTGGATTACGGTCAACTGGATTACGGTCCACCGGCTTACGGTCAACCGGCTTATGGTCAATTGGCTTACGGTCAACCGACTTACGGTCAACCAGCTTACGGTCAATTGGCTTATGGTCAACCAACTTACGTCAACTGGCTTATGGTCAACCGGGTTACGGTCCAGATCCCCATCGTTTCCAGCATTGTGCTGTAACCTGTTAGTGCTCCATGTGAGCTGATATCCTCGGATATTTTACTAGGGGCCCGGAAGGGGGTGTGTCACTTCAGTAAGATATTTACACAGTCAGTTCAGTCAAGAAACAGGGAGCCCTTTCATCTGATCCGGGTCTGCCTGGCTTGTAAACCTGTAGGGGGCGCTAAGGGGCCACCCGGTGAGTCTCACCTGAGGGTCACTGCGGAGGGAGGCCACCCCTCCCCCACCCAAAGAGCTCCGCAGGAGAAAGTTCAGGCCATGGATCCCAGGCAGTTCGTACCTGGGGGGTAAAAAATGCCCCATCATGGAGCAACAACAAACCTTTGTGTGATCAACCCTAAAGCATTCCATACATCAGACATGTGTTCTGGTGTTGCAGTAGCTGGGGGAAGTGACCAATCTGGTATTTATTTTAATTCCCATTAAAAACAAGTAAATTACTAACATACCATTCTGATGCTGCATGCTTCAGTATTTCTGTTGTTTACAACCAAATCATCCACCAAAAGACTCTTTATAATTCTAAAGCTTCATGTCATTTGCAGGCTTATTTGTTCCATAACTTGTTCCAGAAAACTGTCTGGATGATGTGTGAAATGCCTACGTTCAGCCAGTTTCACGTCGCTCTGATCAAAGATGGTTCCAGGGGAAAAAAGTGCTTGTTAGTGCGGCATCATCTTTGGGCAGGAGTCCCCATGAACACAGGTTCCGCTGAGGCTCCAGCAAAGCAGGAGCGTGGCAATAGGTGTGGTGAAATGTGAGCGACTGGCCCCGCGTCTGCGCGGGCACCGAGGGCAGCAGCCCCGCGTCTGCGGAGGAACGGAGGGCAGCAGCCCCACGTCTGCGCGGGCACCGAGGGCAGCAGCCCCGCGTCTGCGCGGGCACCGAGGGCAGCAGCCCCGCGTCTGCGCGGGCACCGAGGGCAGCAGCCCCGCGTCTGCGGAGGAACGGAGGGCAGCAGCCCCACGTCTGCGGGGGCACCGAGGGCAGCAGCCCCGCGTCTGCGCGGGCACCGAGGGCAGCAGCCCCGCGTCTGCGGGGGAACGGAGGGCAGCAGCCCCGCGTCTGCGGGGGCACCGAGGGCAGCAGCCCCGCGTCTGCGCGGGCACCGAGGGCAGCAGCCCCGCGTCTGCGGAGGAACGGAGGGCAGCAGCCCCACGTCTGCGGGGGCACCGAGGGCAGCAGCCCCGCGTCTGCGGGGGCACCGAGGGCAGCAGCCCCGCGTCTGCGGGGGCACCGAGGGCAGCAGCCCCGCGTCTGCGCGGGCACCGAGGGCAGCAGCCCCGCGTCTGCGGGGGCACCGAGGGCAGCAGCCCCGCGTCTGCGGGGGCACCGAGGGCAGCAGCCCCGCGTCTGCGGGGGCACCGAGTGCAGCAGCCCCGCGTCTGCGGAGGAACGGAGTGCAGCAGCCCCGCGTCTGCGCGGGCACCGAGGGCAGCAGCCCCGCGTCTGCGGGGGCACCGAGGGCAGCAGCCCCGCGTCTGCGGAGGAACGGAGGGCAGCAGCCCCGCGTCTGCGCGGGCACCGAGGGCAGCAGCCCCGCGTCTGCGGGGGCACCGAGGGCAGCAGCCCCGCGTCTGCGGGGGCACCGAGGGCAGCAGCCCCGCGTCTGCGGGGGCACCGAGGGCAGCAGCCCCGCGTCTGCGGGGGCACCGAGTGCAGCAGCCCCGCGTCTGCGGAGGAACGGAGTGCAGCAGCCCCGCGTCTGCGCGGGCACCGAGGGCAGCAGCCCCGCGTCTGCGGGGGCACCGAGGGCAGCAGCCCCGCGTCTGCGGAGGAACGGAGGGCAGCAGCCCCGCGTCTGCGCGGGCACCGAGGGCAGCAGCCCCGCGGGCACAGAGGGCAGCAGCCCCGCGGGCACAGAGGGCAGCAGCCCCGCGGGCACAGAGGGCAGCAGCCCAGTAATCTGCGTGGGCGTGGAAGTCAGCACTGTGTCTGCAGCCAATCGCTTCAGCCCTGCTGGTCCTGGTGGAACGTGCTCATTGGGAAGGCATTAGGTCGGCCAGCTGGGCAGCTACAATAGCAGTCAGCATCGCTTGGGACCTGCCTCTGGTCGGTGTCTGTTAGTAGCTGGTTTTCCAGGTCTGTTTATGTGCGGTAAGTTAGTGGAGGAATTCAGGAGTTTGGGTTTCTGTTGTGTAGCTCCTGCTCCAGTACTGCTTACAGCTCTTACTGGTCTTACAGTGGAAGCTCAGCCTAGCTGCACTTACGCCAAGTCGAGTCCTCCACAGCCGTGTGTTTGTAATGTGCCGTTTGCCGAACAAGAACGTATGGTAAGTCGTTTTGGCTTTAATTCATTCCTGGAGGGTATTTCCTCATGGTGTAGAGCTAGTTGAGCATGAATAGTCACAGCCACAGAGTACTCAGCTGGTTGGTTGGAGAAAAAAAAATCGGTCTGGATTTTTGTTTTCTGGACCTGAACTATCCACCTCTGCGATTAACATCTTACCGAGTGTCCTTTAGGAAATGATGCTTTACATGCCATTTGCGCAAGTACTAGTACAGGCACAATTTCACCTCTAACCATCTGTCATGCCAATTGCTGACACTGGAAATTAGCCACTGTTTTAACCAGTGAGATTCAAAATGTTTTTCTCCTTCATTTCAATGGGAGGTAGAATTTACTAGTTAAAATTCCAGTTTCTGATATCAGGAATTACAAGTAGTTACAACTGTATACATGATATCAGAAATTGGATTTTGAACTAGCTAAAATTTAATTTCTGATATCCATAACTGGCATTTCAGCTCGTTAAAACTGAATTCCTGGTATAAGAAACTGGAATTTTAAGTAGCTCAAATTCCCGACTGAAATTAATGACAAATATGTTTTGAATCTCACTGGCTAAAATAGAATTTCCAATGTCAGGAACTGTCATGGTAACCAATTAAAAATTCAAGCAGAAATGGGAAAGAACCAGGAGATTCTCCGTCACTATGCCCCACCCTCTCTGGAGACAGAGCGCTCACCACCCCCCCCCCCCCGATAAGCGACCCACTGCCTACCGCACGACTGGGGGGGCGCCGCCATCCTGGTTGATGAGGTGCCGGAAGTACTGCTCGACGACACCAGCCGTCAGGAACTTCTTCAGGTAAGGATAGTAGAGGGGGTGTCGCGCTATGACACCTGGGGGCATTTACACGCAGAGACACACTCTTACGGGATAGTAGAGGGGGTGTCGCGCTATGACACCTGGGGGCATTTACACGCAGAGACACACTCTTACGGGATAGTAGAGGGGGTGTCGCGCTATGACACCTGGGGGCATTTACACGCAGAGACACACTCTTACGGGATAGTAGAGGGGGTGTCGCGCTATGACACCTGGGGGCATTTACACGCAGAGACACACTCTTACGGGATAGTAGAGGGGGTGTCGCGCTATGACACCTGGGGGCATTTACACGCAGAGACACACTCTTACGGGACAGTAGAGGGGGTGTCGCGCTATGACACCTGGGGGCATTTACACGCAGAGACACACTCTTACGGGATAGTAGAGGGGGTGTCGCGCTATGACACCTGGGGGCATTTACACGCAGAGACACACTCTTACGGGATAGTAGAGGGGGTGTCGCGCTATGACACCTGGGGGCATTTACACGCAGAGACACACTCTTACGGGATAGTAGAGGGGGTGTCGCGCTATGTCACCTGGGGGCATTTACACGCAGAGACACACTCTTACGGGATAGTAGAGGGGGTGTCGCGCTATGTCACCTGGGGGCATTTACACGCAGAGACACACTCTTACGGGATAGTAGAGGGGGTGTCGCGCTATGACACCTGGGGGCATTTACACGCAGAGACACACTCTTACGGGATAGTAGAGGGGGTGTCGCGCTATGACACCTGGGGGCATTTACACGCAGAGACACACTCTTACGGGATAGTAGAGGGGGTGTCGCGCTATGACACCTGGGGTCATTTACACGCAGAGACACACTCTTACGGGATAGTAGAGGGGGTGTCGCGCTATGACACCTGGGGGCATTTACACTCAGGGGTGACAATCAGGGGTGAACTAATACAGAGGCTTATCCTAGGGTATAGCTTAGGGCTCTGGCAAAATCAGGGGCAGCAGCCTGGAAGTCCCACCTGGCAAAATCAGGGGCCAAACGCAGCAAAATCATGGCCCCTGAAAGTAACTCAGTCACTAAGGGTCTGGTAGACTCACCGATATTGGCCGTGTCGCCCTTGTCTCCACTCCGGGTATAAGCCAGCTCCTCCACTCTATAACTGTGCAGTCCACTTGGCAAGTCTAACATCGGGGCAGAGAGCTCTGTTAATACCAGCCTGCTGCATTCATTCATAGCATCCTGAGGTCCTCGCAACACTCTTCTGATTTCCATTTCCACAAAATTGGTTTTGTGGTGATGTCACTGCTGGAAGGACTGGACAGGACTGGGTTTCAGGGAAACTCGTAAAATGGAGAGACTCCAGCCGTTTGTGTTGTTGGCGTCTGTCTCCGACTCTCGCTTGCAGATTTTCTCATGACCCCTAATCGTCATTAAGGTGCTCTTCTGATAAATTCCCTGGTAGATGTCCCCCCTCCCAGTAAGTAGCAGGAAATGGTTGAGGGACTGACTTCCTGTTGAGTGGAGCCCCATTAGCTTTCATGTGCTTTGCTCAAACCTGTTTATTTTCAGCTGTGCCTGTTCTAGAGACACAATCCTGAACAAAGACAGTCTTGTTTGAGATTCCTGTGTTTTATTCGGCTTACGTTACACGAAGGCTACACGAGGTACGTAAGCCTAAGCAAAGCAGAGCAGGGGATGCCCTGACAATGCAAAACCATGAAAAATACACGTTACATGCTATATGCTAAATTTCAGACTGATCAAGCATTTACCCCCAACTTTTACACATTTGCAATAATGAAGAATAAGTGTATATTAGCTATGGTGTACACTTTCCACTGGTTAAATCAACTTCATAAATTTCACTGGAATGCCAACTGAACGTTAGGAGTTTCCAGGTGGGAGACCACTTACAAACACAACATCCCGATTGTTCCATGACTGCTTCCTCACTTACAGGATTTAGTCGAGCTTGTACAGCTGAGCTCTGCGCTATGTAAACTTAATTAAGCACCGCCGTTTCAAATGATGCGGATAAAAGAGGCTTTCATTGCGAGAGCCGAGCGAGTTTGTGTTGCCATGGCGAGCGACCATCAACCCTCAGCCGACGGAAGCCCTTGTTAATGAATTCAAGCTGGCACTGATTGGATAAGTTACATTCTTGTGGTGAAACAGCCAGCAGGGCCAGCGTGAGGGAGGTACTTAGTGCTCGTGTGCTTTGGTTGCATCTTCTGTAGTATTTCTTTGTGTCTTGGGTATGCCAACTTGGCTTTTAGTCTCAGGAAAAGCATCTGACTCCTTGCTCTGTCCCAGCCTGACAGTGTCCCCACGCCCTGTATTAAGGGTGCCTCACCCTTGGCATGGCTGCCCTGTACCGTGCCCGAGCACGACTGCACCCCCCCCCCCCCACCTCACTCCACCCGCAGGTCTGCGCTCACATTACGCCTAACGATCCGGGGCGGGAGCACGATTTCATCGTCACCGTGCAACTACGCAGTGATCACACTATGCGTACGTGCCCAAGTCCAGTTGAACTGGACCCCATCCCACCACTTCCAGTGGGCCAGGACACGCTACGTAACGATCACACTAGTCAAGCGAACTGGACTTTGGGGATCAAACGTGCTTGGGAGCAGTAAGAATCGTCTAGTGTGGGTACACACTAAATGAACACCAAAAAGCCATGCTGTCTTAGTGCTTAATTACAGTATATCCACTCTGCTGCTGACACATAAAACATCTGCATTTAGCTCAAATCTCAAGATGGCAGCTGGCTTAATGTGCCACCAAACTTCACGTACGACGAAGGACGAAGATTCCTATCCTGACTAGACCCACTAACACAGTGCTAAGATCAAGTGAAACAGCTAGAAAACACTCTTCTTCTATTAAAGTTAAAGTTAAATCAAATTAGCTGCTGAGAATCATGCTGCATAAAAACAATGAACTTGTTTTGCTTGTTTTGAATGCTTGTGGGAGAAGAACCATATCTCAGAAGGTGTGTTGGACCTAGCAGGTCTGTAAATGTCTGAGGTGAAAGTGTCCAACAAAAGCAAAAATCAAGGATGTGTTCTTTCAAAATTCCAGTGCCATGTGTCCTGTTATCAAAATAATCACAATATCTAGAAATCCATCCATCCATTGTCCAACCCACTTATCCTACTGGGCACGAGGCAGGGCCAGCCCATCGCAGGGCACACTCACACACCATTCACTCACACACCATTCACTCACACATGCACACCTACTGTATGGGCAATTTAGTAACTACAAATAGCCTCAGCATGTCTTTGGACTGGGCGGGGAAACCGGAGGAACGACACAGGGAGAACATGCAAACTGCACACACATGTAACCCAGGCGGAAACTCGAACCCAGGTCCTAGAGGTGCAAGGCAACAGTGCTAACCACTGCACCACCATGTCACCCCATCCATCCATCCATCCATCTTCAATACCTGCTTGTTCTATGCATACCTGGTAATTTTCTTATTTATTATAGAAGGAAGGCTGGTAAATGTAACGTCCGGGTATACCATAGACATCCTGTGACGGAAAAAATTTCATGGCATGAGAGTTTGAGCATCAGTGTCTCAGAAGCCACTATGTCGTTTGAGGGAATGCACCCACAGCAGTGATTGGCTATAGGAGGATTCATAAACAGCCAATGACTGACAGTCTATCCCAAGATCGACTGTAAGCTCAGTTACTCTCATTTTTCCCAATATGCTATGTCACTTCCTCCACCTGGTGCATTACAGCTAGTGAAGGCGTCCCCTGGAATATGACCAACCTGTCGTTTTGTTGTTAGATTCTCATTTTTTCATTTTTTTTTCCACTGAGGCATTGTGGGAATGTATAATTTAAGCCAATCTTCTATATGGTAGGAGGACAAATCTGATTTCTCTAATAAGTGAATGCAGGTTTGCGACCCGACCTCTGACCTCCAAGCCGTACCTCTGAGTGTGTCCCCGGTCTCCTCCGTGTCAGGAGGGGAATCACACACTTCTTGCTGGGAAACATCATCGTGCTTCATCTCTCCCACATATTCCCCATCCAGGTAAATATCTACCTGGAACAGAAGGCAGACGACGACAAACTGGCTTGGGTGCAAAAAAACGAAACAGCCCCCAGGCAGCTGACATCACAGACTGGTTACCTTTAACGCTGACTTGGGGTGGAGGATGAAGAACGGTCTCAGAACTGGGGAGCTGAAGCAGTGGAGAGGGGCATCAGCACATTCTGAACAGAACTTCTGCTGTTGAATTTTAAGGCACAAAGCCGCGCGCCGGTAACAGCTGTTGAACTTACACTCTGGGCCGCCCCCCCACTATCGCCGTGAGTCCAGGGGCTGTGGGGAGATTTTCCAGAATGAAAACCATTGGTGTCATACCCAAACACCCGTTGCATTCCGGCAAAACACGTCCAGCGTAGCAGAATTCCGGCAAATGAGGATGTGATTCACTCCACTCAGCCCAAAAACTGCAAAGACTACTTACTAAGAACTGACCCAGCGGAGACCAGGAATATGAATCATCCAGGCGAAACCCTTCAAAGCAGACAGGGCCTCTTTCTGACGTTCAACCCAAAACAGTCTCTACCCCTTATAATAAAAATCCCTAATTTAAAGGCACGTTGCCAAAGACGCCAATAAAATATAAAACTGTACCCAACAGCGGTTGGGCTATTGTAAGATACTAGTAATTAAAAACACACCAGAATAGCTTACAAAGGACATTCAGCTGCAAACAATCTTTGGCCGCACTGGTCTAATTAATCAAAAGTTGCCTGGAACCATGATCTGTGACAGTTAAGGACCGCCTTTGCACTTTGCCGGGTTACCGGACCCAGAAATGAGCATAACGGATGGATCAGGAAGAAAACTCAGTGTTCCAGCACTAAAGAAAGCTTACGTATTATGGGACCACCATCGAAGGCTCCCCGTCAACATAGAGGGACTCGTCCCAATGAAATTCTTTACTTTACTCTTTTAGAAGAACCAATCTTTTAAACATGTTCTCTTTTCTGATGGCCTAAAGCAGAGTTCCTACAGCAGTACTAGCTCAGGGGCCAAATTCTGCCTCTGACGTTTTTAATTCGGTTAGCAGATCCAACTTTTATTTTCCAAAAAGAATAAGACAGATTTAACGCCTGCATTCAGCTAATCAGCCCCCTTCTGCTTTACCGCTGCCATTGCACACACGCTAATTAAGGTTATTGATGTTACATCGTTATTTTTGTGGCCTGGAGAGGATGCTCAGGTCACACGGCGCTCAGCCTGAAGGACTTCACAGGCCGTGACCACAGTCAGTCATAACCTCGATGTTCCGAGTGAAAACATCGGAACAATCCACGATTCACTGACCCCATTTTGACTCCTCCCCTTTTCAGGATTCACAGAGTCGGGTTCCCTACCCATTCCCGTTCCCGCCGGAGCCACTTCTCTGGAGAACAGCTCTAGGGCCTTTTTCTGCTGATGCTGGACGGCCATCCACAGAACAACCTCCCGAGGTCCCTGCTGGACAGAAGACAGGGGCAGCAAAACAAAAAAAACGTGCCAGACGCCTTTTACAGAGATCACGGCACTTCAATCCAAATTGTGATAATTTAAATCAATCTGACTGAAATAGGATAGAAGATGACATTCAAACTGGAGAACTGAGAATACCAGCAGGCGGATCAGGGCACGGAACACAGCGACTAAAAGCGGTGCTCATACCGCCGTTTATGGCAAACACACACTTACACGTTGCTCTACCTAAATCTTATTTAGTAAAAGCAAAATAAACACCGTAAAATTTCATGCCTTTTTAAAATGACTTTTTATTACCGTAATTTCCGGACTATAAGCCACTACTTTTTTCCCTCGTGGCTTAAACAATGAAGTGGCTAATTTATGGATTTTTCCCAGATTTTTCCCGGTTTCACAAGCTTCATGTCGCCAAAAAACGGAGTCCCGTAACATTAGACCAATGAAATTGCTGAAGAGGTTAAGGTGAACCAATGAAACTCTTTACATTAAATCGAGCGTGCTCCCACTGAATCATTCTGATTAAGGTAGTCATTTTGTCATGTACACGCCCTGATCATGGCAAAGACAGAGAAATGCATATGATGCAGCTTTCAAGTTTCAGCGGGGAATTGGCCTCCAGATGAAAATGACGAGAGCGACAATGAAAACGATCCTGACAAAACATCGGATGAAGCAATTCTGAGGCTGTTCAACTCTGACACCGAAAGAGATGACTTCAGTGGTTTCAGTGCGCAGGAGGAGGAAGACAATGACCAATGACTTTCTTGGTAGGCTACAGTTTTGTTACAAGCCGTGTTACAGGCACTGTCTTTCGTTAAAGCCTGCGTAAAGTTAATTTGTTTCAATGTAGGCACCTGCGGCTTATAGACGTGTGGCGTATTTATGTTCAAAATAAGTGGGTGTGGTTTATATTTAGGTGCACTTAATAGCCTGGAAATTACAGCAAATTAGTACTTTCTGCTTGTGACGTCTTCTATGGGTTCAAAAATTAGCAGAAATCCTGAATAAGTCAACAATGAGTTCTGTACCTTGGATTTAGTAGCTAATTCACCAGTTTTCACCTCAAGTAATATTTGCATTTTCCTCCCTTGCTTCCCTGGAACCTTAACTGAAAGGCTGCCCACAGCTGGATGATGGATGTGTGGTGATATGCCAGCAGAACATACCTTCCAGTTGGTGGCGTGAGGGCCATAGGTGTCCTCGGTACCAAGTACCTGCATGTTGACAGAGGTGTAGTCTGCGAAGCCGAGCTGCCTGAACATGGTCCGTGTCCTGAGCACACAAAGCGAGAGGGGAGTCTACAGCTGAGCTAACACCGGAGATTAACACCAGAGATTAACACTGGAGACTAACACTGAACAAGTCAGTAAAACCTGATGAATTACAACAGGAAAAATCAATCATGAAGTATCAACACGGTCAACGTAACACTCATTTTAGCAACTGACATGCCACAGCTTTGCTGTACTGTTTCCATCCCGCATACATATTAAACATCACGAGTGAGCAGACGGGCTGACCTTTTAATGATGCTCTCCGCGGTCCTTCTGGCTTTCTCCGCAGCTCGGGGGCCCCCAACGGGACAAACAGCTGTAGCCCGGAACCCATCCATGTAAGTGGCGCACACCTGGGGAGGGAGGCACGGGTGAGGTGTGTCTGCACCTATACTGAAGTGCTTGAGTACTTCCTGTCGTGGGGGGGGGGGGGGGTCACCTTGTAATCACTGGATGGGGGTGTTCCTTTTGCACCCTCGACCCTGACAGCCCCGCCATCCACACCTTGCGAAACACACAGAAAAAGGTCAACAATGCGACGCAGAATTGCTGCGACGACAATTGCGTCATCAGGATCCCTCCACACTTCAAATGACAACTCCGGTGACACTGGAGAAAGCTTCGGTTTCAAATTCAGTGCTGAGAACATTTAAAGATTTGCTTTCACTTCTTTGCTCTGTTAATGCTGACAAGACAAAGATCACTTATCACGCAACCGAACAGCCAAACACGGCTGTGGCTTTGGGTTAAACGTGGCGATAAAAGTTGATTGGGTGTTACAACAATGGCGGAGTGCCATGCCAACGGTAAATAAAATAGTTACTGACAGTCACCACTGTGGAAATAACAATGTCAGAGCCTGGCGGTGTAAATATGAACTATGCTGTGCTGAACAGACTGAACCACCCCAGAAAGTCGATTCCCCTCTTATTCCCTAGACGAATTGCTACTAATTGCCGCTCTGGACTGGCAACATAAACACAGCGGTCAACATGCGCTGACTGAAATCACATGCAGGTCATTGACAGCTAAGGTCACTGAGACCAGGTCAGGGAGAGCTGATCTGAAGGACCCTCGAGTTTACGCTCAGGATGGGTTTTCAGGCCATTCCGGGACAGCCCTGTCACATGTTAGGGCCCTGAGCCCAAGAAATGACTATCACTGGGCCTAAGGTCCTTAACCTGCAATGCTACCAGCCGGGTGGCCATGAGCACCACCTACAGTCATCCAAGAGAAAGACAGTAGATCTTCCCCAGCAAACCTCACTGTGTGAGTATATCTAAAAGTGACCAAAGGGGGCATACAGCCCTGTCTTCCTGTAAGGGGTCTTGTTTATCTTCTTAGCCACAGTTTTGCTCACACATTCTTTACGGATTCCTGCAGTACCCATGACCAATCACAAGTTAACGAAAACACAAAATCGTCGACAGGCAGATCAGAATCGCTGGGGGTGACTTAGGGGGGGTGGGGGGACCTGGGATCTCGGTGATGGTGACACGTGAGAAGTCACAGGTGACGTCTGGCAGCAGGTAGCGCGTGGGGTCGCCGATCTCATACAGCAGCTGCTCCGTGACCGTGCCGAAGGAGACGAGCCCGCCGGTGCGCGGGGGCTTGGACAGCACGAAGGTACCATCGGCACGGCACTCCGCCACCGGGAAGCCCATGTTATCCCTGGGGAGACACCAATTAGGGCTTAACGAGAATACAGAATCAGCAGTTTATGAAAAATGGAGAAGTGGTAAAAACCTGTGACGTGCAAAAACGTTTGACTGGTCGTGTACATCAGACCAACGGAACATCTCCTGCTGACTGAAGCGGGGGAAGGGGAAGGGTAGGGAAGGGGGCTCACCAGTCAGGCACCGTGTGCCAGTCCGTGAAAATGCCCCCCGTACTCTGGGCACCGCACTCCACCAGGTGCCCTGCAAGGCTGAGAGGGAAATGCGTAGATCAGAGGGGCCTCCTCAAAGGGGCGTGGCGGGTAAACCCCATCAAACGGGCATTGCCATGGTTACGGAGTCACCTCAGCTTACCTCCCGGCCGCCAGCAGATCGTAGTTTGACTGCTCCCATCCAAACTGCCGGGAAAAAGAGGAGAGGCTCTGTCACACAAACTCGCCGTGGTATCAGAAGAGGCCGATCAGCTATGGGGGTTGAAATCTGGCTACAGGACCCATTGACCCCTAGAGCGCTGGACTGCTGCAAAAACAAAAGGTTTGCCGAGTCTGACCTTAAGCGGAACGCTAACCCCAGACTGTACCGTGTGCAGGAGGGGCCCGAGGACCACAGCACTGTCCACGCAGCGGCCCGTGACGACTATCTCCGCCCCCAGGTCCAGGCATCTCCGGATGGGCTGCGCGCTGCAAAAGCAAGACAGGCATTCAGTAGGGTCTGCGAGGGAGGGGCACGGCCAGGACAAGTCTGATTGACCCAGGTGACGGTCACACAGCGTCACTCAGGCCAATCAGAAGGTGACACTGTGAATTCCCATGTTAAAAAGGATGTTGAAAAACAACAAACCAAACATGGTGTTAGAGAATAAGAACAGTGATACATCCATCCATCTTACCGCTTCTCAAATTCTGGGTTGTGGGGGGTCCGGAGCCTATCCCAGAAGTTACGGACACAAGGCTGGGAACAACCCAGGATGGGGAGCCAACCCATCGCAGGGCACACTCACACATGTACATCTATGGGCAATTTGATAACTCCAATTAACTACAGCATGTTTTTGGGGGGAAATTGGAGTACCCGGAGGATACCCCACGCTGACATGGGGAGAACGCCACACAGAGAACGCTGGTGGAGACTCGAACCCGGGTCCCAGAGGTGTGAGGCGACAGCGCTAACCACTGCACCACCAGACCGTACCAATGAAATGGTCATTAAGAAGGTTTAGGACTCGCAGGGTGAAACGTGAACAATAATCAAATCAAATTAGTTTATCAAATGTCAGTATCGCAAACAGCGGCTGATGAAGGCAATGAAACAAGCTTCCCCGAGAGATCCTTGAAGTAACTGTCAGAAATATATCAAATTAAATCAGTGTAATATGCCATTCCCTGGTCGAGACCCAGGAAATATTTACCCCAGGTATGCATTCATACTGTGGGTGCCTTTAGGGAGACGTTGAGTGGTTCCGCTGTCCGCCATCCTGACTTCTGTCAGTAAGTCTTTCTGGAAAAAAATTAAATGACAGGACTAAGCACAAGCACCCCAAATGAGCACGGCCATGGGTTATTTACAAACAAACGAGTTAATCTGTCACTTCTGGCTAATGAGCCTTTAACCTTGCCTGGGCCATGAGGTCATCCCCAGTTACCACGGCAACCTTCATGTCCAGGCCAGCTTTCCGAACAGTCTCCTGTAAGGCCCTTCCACAGGCCAGCGGGTTCACCCCCCCTGCATTGCTGACCACGCGCATGCCTGCAGCGACGAGGCACACTTCATCACTTTTGAACAGGCACTCATGCAGTCACCCTCTTCAGAAATTTAAATAGCATCTTTCTAAGTTAGTGATGACTAATGGAAAAACAAAGCCAGATGATTTAAAGGAAATTTCTCTGCCTTCGATAGTAAAGGAGGAAGGGTTTCAGAGGTAAATGAACCATTTAATGGAATATTGCAAAATTTTCTCCAGTCTCTTCTGAGTGCAGTTACCTCTTTTATGAAGCTCCTTGATGAATGGAGATAAAACTTGCACAAAGTCAGGGACAAACCCCAGGTTCTGCAGGAGAAAATACAGACACCACAGTAAATACAAGCCTTCAAGCAGCGACATCTGTCAGATGTGACTTTCGTATCCTTTATGAAAAACCACCCTAAACATTGATTATCTCTGCTGAATTGTCTTCCCATTTTAAATCAAGTATAATACTCTAAACAGAATGATAAGAACATTTTCATGTGCAACGCAGGGAGGGGGGGAACTTTATTGTTCATTTAATTTATATTATTCTCATAATCAGTCATAGACATTTTGCATTTTGTATTAATTACTCTTAATATCGCGGGGACAAAACATTTTTCATTGCTACAAAGTTGCAAAACAGGTGTAAATCTTTGAAAATCAAAATAGATTGGACTATCTGTTAAAACCACTACAAAATAATGAAGACCTGTAAAAAGTAGAATTTAACAAGGACAGTCATGGAATGTGTCTGACTTACGGGGTCCTTTGCTTTGGTAGCTGTAAGAAGCGACATGGTGATCTCTGAGAGGTAATCAAACACCAAGAAGTCCAGGTTCCCTCCGTGTATCAGCTGTGGAACTGCGACGGGAACCACTCAGTGTGAAACTTTCACACCAAAAGCTGCGCGTCAAGTCAGAGGGCATCTACAGGTGCTACAGCAACTCCTGCACTATGCGGTAAATTTTGATAAACATGAACACTCACATCAAACCTGGCTACGCTAGGCAACCTAATAATGTAACAGAAAATTTAACAGAGAATGAACACAGTGGAAAGCCTTTTCCCCAATTTCCTTCAGGTACTACCAGTAAAGGACTGGCACCCCATCCAGGGTCTTCTCTTATTTGCCCCCTATGCTGCGTAAAAGAGGCTTCAGCTTCCAAAACCCTGTACTAAGCGACTGGAAGACGAATATATTGATTAATGGATGGAACGACTTGCAATGTGTGATACAGATGGATCAAACTCACTCAACACTTGGAAAATGTTAAGCAAGCAAAACGCTTGTTCTCCCACATTTAACACTACAGCAGAACACTGACCAGTGTAAACCTGAATATAAAGTATTCTGAGTTTTAAAAAGATTCATAAAAAGCTGATAAATATGATAATAAAGCAAATAAATAAATTTAAGTAAGTTTTTAGTACAAATAAGTTAGAATGCATCACCATAACACATAGGTGTTAAGCGATCGACATACGGCACTCTTCGCAATGTCATCACATTTGCACTTGTGCGTATATTCAGGCGTTAATGTGCAAGTGAAAGGAAAGTTTACTAAAGCTGGTAAATGGAGTGTGAGTAAGCAGTGTCCGCTCAGGTCACGTCAAGTGTCCGTCTTTACCCGCGGTGGCTGTGTCTCCCCAGAAACCCGAAGCACACCCTATTCTGACATTCTCCCTGGAGGCTGAGTAAGTTACACGGCGATGACACTCCCAGCCATCGGGCTCCGATTTCGGGCTTTTTCTCATTAAGGAGCTGATGCCCCCGGGGTGACAGATACGCCTTGCATCTCCGCAGCGTGTAAATAAGGAGGCCTTTGAGCTGCTGCACGTCCACCGATGCAGGGCCGAGGCATGCACGGCGCAGCGAGAGCTGCACAACTTCAGCATCATCAAAAATATATGCGGTATAAAGACCGAGCTGCTAGCTCAATATCAACTTGCAAAGTTCAAGGTACGCATACAATATGTGCTGCAAAAAACTGTCGCCGTCTAGAAACAGCACATTTGTACATTGGTTCCGAAGATGCATTTTCTCATTCGGACACTAGGTGACGACAGATGCTCACCTTTGTTTTCATAAGCTAATAGACGGCAATAGATATTTTCCAAAAAGAATTATTTACAGTTTTAACGTTGTACGATGTAACGAAACAACAAAAATCAATAAACCAACTATTTAAAAAATCGCCAGTTTTTCCATAAAATCCAGTGAACCTACAGCATATCGGAAGAGGCACAAGCCAGAAAGCTTATGCAAACCCTAGATACGATGCCCGTCTGTTTCAGGTCAGACAGACAGAGATTTAAACCCCAGGAGGTGTGAGGCATGATCCTATCCACCCAATAAGTGAAAATGAGTTTATTTTTAACTACAAATTAACAAAAATAAATAAAGTTAGAAAGAATGGTAGAAAATATTAGAATAAGATATTCTTTTGGTGAATAGAAGCACAGGACTTGTCACCTATAAAATGGTTTTAGAAAAATAAACAATATAATCAGATAATGAACCTCAGGAAGTACCGGGCACATGCCAGACAGCATGCAGACAGGCAGCACGCAGACAGGGAGCACGCAGACAGCACGTATACAGACAGCACACAGACAGGGAGCACACAGACAGCACACAGACAGGGAGCACACAGACAGGGAGCACGCAGACAGCACGTATACAGGGAGCACACAGACAGGGAGCACACAGACAGGGAGCACACAGACAGCACGTATACAGGGAGCACACAGACAGGGAGCACACAGACAGGGAGCACATAGACAGCACACAGACAGCACGTATACAGGCAGCACACAGACAGGGAGCACGCAGACAGCACACAGACAGGGAGCACACAGACAGCAAGTATACAAGCAGCACACAGACAGGGAGCACGCACACAGCACACAGACAGGGAGCACACAGACAGCATGTATACAGGCAGCACACAGACAGGGAGCACGCAGACAGGCAGCACACAGACAGGGAGCACGCAGACAGCACGTATACAGGCAGCACACAGACAGGGAGCACACAGACAGCACACAGACAGGGAGCACGCAGACAGGCAGCACACAGACAGGGAGCACACAGACAGCACACAGACAGGGAGCATGCAGACAGCACACAGACAGGGAGCACGCAGACAGCACGTATACAGGCAGCACACAGACAGGGAGCACACAGACAGCACACAGACAGGGAGCACGCAGACAGGCAGCACACAGACAGGGAGCACACAGACAGCACACAGACAGGGAGCATGCAGACAGCACACAGACAGGGAGCACGCAGACAGCACGTATACAGGCAGCACACAGACAGGGAGCACGCAGACAGGCAGCACACAGACAGGGAGCACACAGACAGCACACAGACAGGGAGCATGCAGACAGCACACAGACAGGGAGCATGCAGACAGCATGTATACAGGCAGCACACAGACAGGGAGCACACAGACAGGGAGCACGCAGACAGGCAGCACGCAGACAGGCAGCACGCAGACAGACAGGGAGCACGCAGACAGACAGGCAGCACACAGACAGACAGCATACAAGCAGCACTCATACAGGGAGCACGCAGACAGACAGGCAGCACGCAGACAGACAGGCAGCACGCAGACAGGCAGCACGCAGACATTGCAGTATTGTTGTTGCTGGCAGCTGTGTTGGTGTGGCCAACAGGTCAGTCTATCCTGAGGTCTGTGTGGATCCCAGTGTAGTGACAGGGACACTGTGGCCAACAGGATAGCCCATCCGGTGGTCTGTGTGGATGCCAGTGCTCCTATACAGTGACAGGGACACTGTGTTGTAAAAATGGTGCTGTCCTTCAGATGAGACATAAAACCGAGGTCCTGACTCTCTGAGGCCATAAAGGATCCCTGGGTGGTACCCCGATGTCCTGGCTAAAATCGCTCACTGTGGCCCTTTCAGATCTGGCCTCCTAATCATCCCCTCCATCTAACTGTGTCATGGATCCGGGCCGTTCGGGCGCGAGGACGAGGCACCGTTCAGGCAGAAATGTGGACGACCCACTTGCGGCTTTCAGGAAAACAGGGGTTTATTAAACAAAACAGAAAACGCTAAGAACACTGCAAAATCCAAAAGGACCACGAAAGGTCAAAAACAAAAGGGGAAAAACAAAGACTAAATATACAAAAGGGTCAAGACAGGCAGGCTACTAACAGCATGTTCAAAACTTTACTGACAATACAACTATCACAAACCATCACAAATAATGAACCACTAGGGACTAAAACTTAGGCAGGAACTTAAATACAAAAACTGAACAGGGTAATGACAAGCAGGAGTGAGACAGACAATTAACCAATCGGGGAAGGTGCAGGACAATGAGCAATCAGGAAATACACACAAGGGCAGGAACAGGCAACAGGTGGAACTAATTAACTCAGGGAACTGAACAGGGAAACTAAGAACTAACCAAGGAAACAGGGAAACAGAAACTAACACTGGGGAATAACAGACAGGTAGAAACACAAGCAAGGGCACAAAGAATTTAACCAAAACCAAATACATATCAGAAGACACAGGAACTAGAAAAACTCATACAATGAAACACTAGGGAACAAAATCTACAAAAACAGAGGAGGTGGGATTCAAACACAAGACAGAAGGCTTCACAGACAACCACATGCTCATCAAGTTGAGCTATGAGGCCGACAGGAAGTGGGGGGAAAACACAAAGACTGACAACAGGAGGGACGGGATGACCAGCGACACCTGCTGGTCAAACGCGGAAGGGACACAGAGTGGGACCACAGGGGCTGACCCTGACAAACTGGTGAATTCTCTCCCCTTCACCACCTTAGCTACTGTGTGGTGAGCATACTGGTGCAGAATGGCTGCTGTCACATCATCCAGGTGGGGGCTACACAATGGTGGTGGCTGAAGTGGCTTCCCATTGGTTTTGCAAAGTACTTTGGGTGTCTTGAAGAGCGCTATATAAATGTAACATTCATTCATTCAACTAAACTTGATTAGCATGGGGCAAATACTGCACATGTAAACAGGGGATTCTAACATCATACGCTGGAAGTTAATCACAATGACGCTGCCCACTGAACCACACGCTGCCTGAACCTTTCAGCAAACCTCTTCATGTGGGAATGTCGCCCTTTCTTCCTTCGCAAAACATTTTTCTTATCATTCTTTGTTGCTTAATCTTCTTTAAACCGTCTATCCCGTGATTCACTACTATCAAAACAAGTCAGCTACCTTTCCGAGGAATGCTCGGTCATTTAGAAATCGCTTTGCATAACTGCCCGTGTGCTGGAACTGAGATGTTGTTTGTCTGTGCTGAACCACAACAGATAACCCAAACATTCTGCGAGCCTGAAGACTGTGGACTTCCACTTTTTCAACGAGCGTTTATGCGCATCTGATTTCCTGGAAGACACACGTGGCAAAACTGGGCCAAGGAATAGTGTGTCTGAAGAGCAGCCATCAATTACGGGAATGGAGAGTGTCCTGTGGGAATTACGGGCACGTGGGCAGGCCTTTTGGCAGGCCTTTTGGCAGGCCGTGTGGGTGTATTTGCCTTAACAGATAACCCAAAAACAACAAGGCCACTCTCAAAATCAATATGGAGCCCCCAGTCCGCTTATCGGCAGATTGAGGTGTAGCCAGAATCGATCCGGGTGTCCTTTTCATGTGATGTTCTTTAATGACCTTTGGACAATCACGGCAGATAGACAAACAGTGAGTAACTCGCATTCCCCATCGGCAGGTTCAAATTCAGTGTAGCACCATTGGGAGCTCGCATTCCCCAAGGCTTCCACGAAAGAGAAGGAAGATGTGGCTGCTGTCCTTTATTGTTGCTTTGTCCGTGCTGCTTTTCCCAGTCCAGGTATGTAGGCAGTGCATGTAGCGGGATTCGTATAATAGCTACCATTACATGAATATGACCGCTGGATTTCTTTTAATGTTTATATTTTAACTCTAAGCTACTGATGACCAAAGTATCAATTTTTGTTTGCTATTTTCCGTGTTTCCTTGCATATTTGATACTACATGCCGAAATGTGTGTTTCCTTTAAACCGGTGCTTCTCAACCTAGCCCTGGAGGACCCACAGACGGCTCATGTTTTTACTTAAAGATGGACTGTCTGTGGGTCCCTGAGGACCGGATTGGGAGACACTGTCTTAAACACTTTCTTGCCACAGCCCGAGCCCACAGTGGGGCCGAGAGGAAACCGGCCCGTCGAGCATGCTTACAAAAGCGAAGCATGCACAACTGAGAAGAACTGGCCTTTCTGTACAGATGAAGACTGGGTGAGTAGTGACCTTCGATGATTGACTGCATGGTTCATATGCATCTACTATAATACCCGAATAAGGACACCAACTCTTCCTCTTATTTTGTTTCTTATAAATATGCAGGGTCCCAAATGTCCTTCTGGCTGTAGGATTAATGGGATCTTAGACCAGACTGACCGAGAGCTCCTAAGTAAAATTGACAAGATTC